>NW_022750702.1:502864-526384 GCF_011630105.1 Anneissia japonica
AACGTTTGTATAATACACTAAACTTTTCGTGTCGCGCGGGTTTGTTCTTGTCTAGTCTTTCCTTGATTGCTTGCGGTCAGAGGTATTTGAATATTTGTAAATAAACTAATAAACTAAAATTTTCGTGTCGAGCGAGTCGTTCTTGTCTAGTCTTGTCTTGATTGCTTGTGGTCAGAGCATGGGCGTCGATTGGTGGGGACAGGGGGACGCGTGCCCCCCCCACTTTTCACCAAACTTCTATAATTAAAACCCCACTTTTACAAGCGAATGGAAATAATAACAATTACGCATGACTCATGAATTTTGTCTGTTCACTTTTCTAAGTGCGGTACGTATTTTTCGGACCAAAATCAAGTAAAAACGCAATTGTTTAAACATTTTGTAACCATCTCAGAAACCCACTAGATCGATTTTATGGGTGCAACGACTATCAGAGGCTAAATTTATTGTGAAAACAATGTACTGAACGTTGTTGAAATTGGAAGCATGTATCCTTATTAGGCCAATATTTTTACAAACTCAAAAGTGCAAAATTTCTAATATAAACGATTTATTCTTTTTGTATATTATTATGACCCGTACGTATATACTAGTGTTTAATATTATCTACATACATAGGATTACTGTTTTTTTCTAATTTCACGTATATGATGTCTCTCTATTTCGATTAAGTAATAAGCCTACCAAAAGTTTACACTGCAGTGTTACTTTGACGCAGTCTCGCAATGACGCCATAATAATCAGTGGCAGATTCAAGTGAGCCGGCCCTAATTTTTTCAAAATTATTTTTTTTAAATGCCGTAATTATAAGAAGGGTCACAATGAAAATGGCGTTAGTTTTATTTTAACTTGTTTTTAACGCTGTTGTTACGTTGTTCAATTTCAACAAATCACAAGCTTGAAACAGTGCCGAAAGGGCCATGATAATGAGAGCGGAGTTAGTTTTATTTTAACGCCGTTACATTGTTTAATTTCAACCAATCACACGCTTGAAACTTCGCCGAAAGGGCCATAATAAAAGCGCCGTTCTGAAAACGCCGTTCACATAGTTTGGCACAAGGGCCATAGACTGTCAGCCAATCACATTCCTTCTTTCATAGATTTAATTTATCGGCACTGCACATGCTCACGCGCTAAATTCTGTTCCCGCGGTTTATAGAACAATGAATGTCCATAACTAGCATCATCTACAGAATGGGTTAGACTCTGCAATAAATCAATTGAAAGATTCAGAAACGGAGTTTAACTCGGATGATTTTATCTTCTGTAATGAGTAAGCTTATATTTTATTACCTTTGCCTTGTGTGCCGCCAAGATACTCGCACAAATGAATGAAAGAAGGAATGTGATTGGCTAAACGTCTTGCGCCATACTATTGTGAACAGCGTTTTCAGAGTACGGCGCTTTTATTATGACCCTTTCGGCGCTGTTTAAAGCTTGTAATTGGTTGGAATTGAACAACATAACGGCGTTAAAAAAAAGACAACGGCGTTTTCAATGGCCATGATGGCTAACCATACCCTATTAATGTAATTTGATAATGCTTACCGTAGATGAAAAGTTATAAGTAACGTCGGCACGAATGCTCTCCCCACCAACGTAGGCATTTATCGTTAGTAGTCCACTTGTAAATCTGTACGTAATATTTTGTGTTTTCTTAACACTGGGTAAGATATAATTTAAGAAATATATAGAGAGTATACATACATTGCTCAAGCTTCAACATTATGGTTAAACATTTTAAATACACTAATTTCTATGTTTATGATTCTGAAACTTGCTGGTTGAGTAGGCCTATATAAGGTGAGGATTATATGCCTTATCTTTAACCACACCAACAAACATAATAAAATGGAGAGACAACAGGCCCGGTTATTATTGAAAACGCGATAGAAGAGGAATGGAATAATCAAAACGAAAAACAACTATATGTACTTAGAAAGTGATAAAAGAAAAAAAATAAAGAGTTGTTACCTCTGCCAAGGAGGTTAGGCATAGGGCCTATGTATCATCCAGGTCTGCCCGTTTGTCTGTCTGTCTCAGTAAGATTACGCAAAACTTAAGACATGGATCAAAATTAATTTGGTGGAATTGTACATAATAATCTAAGAAAGAGACGATTAACTTTTGGGAAGAAAAGGCCATGGGACAACGTCAAGTTCAGAAAAAATTGTGTTTTTTCCTCTTTGAACTTATCTAGCATAAATGAAAATAATGGAATCGCCCATACACGTCTAGCGTATGATTGTGGTATATTGTTTGGTCGCATCCAGACAGAGGGCGTAGTATGCACTCTAATTAGACGTCTGCTCTAGTCTAGTTGCAATCTAATTAAACTTTTGCTCTAGCCTAGTTGTAAATGATTTATTACATGATTCTAAATATGACATACTTATCACCAAAATCAGTAAAATTTTGCTGTTCAAATGATATCGCTTCCTTATACGTAAAACATGTGAAGAAAGACACATTTTCCGTTTCTGCAAGAGAAGTGTTTTTACACCATTTTATCGGGTATAATTATTTTGAAACAGCGCCGCCAAAAACGTCTCGCAACTCACTGGGGACTAGACTTTCAGCGGCCTAGCCTGATATATCGACCACTGCGCAGCAGATCGCCACTAAACCTTTGCTATAGCAGCCTGAGCCGTAAACAACAGATACTACGTTCTTGCTAATTACTGTAGGCCTAATTACTATATGTAAACATTGAAATAGCATTTTAAGACTTAGACTTGTTTTTAATTATAAACATTTCGTGTTTTCCCTTATATTAATAATAATAATAATAATAATAATAATAATAATAATAATACAGTAATAATAATAATAATAATAATAATAATAATATAATAATAATAATAATAATAATAATAATAATAATAATAATAATAATAATAATATTCTAGTATAACTATAGTGATTTCATCCCACCCCCATTTACCACCCCTCCCTGTCCCCATTTTCCTAATTAAACTAAGCAACAGGGCACCATCAAAAATGTTTTGATTGACGCTATTGACGCGTGCTAATTATTTTAGAACAGGCTCTAGGACAAACGATTACTGTATTTATTCGAATAAACGCCCCACTTTGAATAAATGCCCCTCGAATAACCCCTTCAGCCTAAGTTTCGAAAACGCCTCTCTCGAGTAAACGCCCCGGGCGTTAATCTGTTCCTCCAATACACGCCCCCTCCTCCCCGCCTTAAATGGCAACATTATCTCAACATATTCTATTAATGTTGTACTCCAGTAGAATCATGTTTTCTTACCTGGTTGGATCAGTATTTATGATCACGCAATAACATCTTTTTACGGTAATTATGTGTTGTAGTTCTACATTTACAGTGAAATTAAGGGGGCGTCTATTTGACACTAAAAGAATAAACGACTCTCTCGAATAAACGCCCTCTAAAATAACCATACAATAAACGCCCACCAACTTTCGATTAAATACGGTATATCACCCTGTCTTGCTACTTCCATAAATTACCTGTCAGACCGATGGTAATAGCAACACTTTCGCCTGCATCATTAGGCGTAATTTCCTGATCATATTTACCAGTAAAATTATCTTCAAATGTTACATAACTTGCATCTATGTAGTAAAAATAGTTGCAATTTGTTATTAAAAGAAGTAGAAAATGATGAGGAGGAGGAGAAGGGGAAAGAGGAGGAGGGATGAGAGGATGAAAATGAGCAGCAGAGAGAGAGAAGAAAAGAACAAATATTTCGTTAATGTAAAAATAATTATGACTATAGCAATGTCAACGCTAATGACAACAATACGCTAACAATGATTAAAAATAATAACAACACAAATTTATTTTATTATTTATTATTATTATTGTTATCATTATTATTATGATAAATACGATAAAACAATGATTAATAATAATAACAAATAAAACTTTATTATTATTGTCACATTATCAGATAATTAGCCGTTATTTACAGATACAGATTAAATGTATTGTCAAATGTACATGTAAACATACAATGAAATAGTATCGGCTCGATGAATGCAAAGTAAATAATTTAAATAACACGAGTAACAACTATACAGTGAGACAAACATTTTAAACATTTTATTTTAAGGGGGAAACATAAACTTAAACGTAAACAATCTCACGATAACGATCTGTTTCTTCTGTAGCAGACTTCCCATTACTCCTAAGTTTCTCATCTACTTTCTGGATTTCATTAAGAGTTTCTGAAACCTGAAATAATGAGCAAGGTATCAGCTCGCTGAAAATGTTGTCGTTATCATTCTCCTCGCCGTTGCCACTATCGTCATCACTGCTGTCAACATCATCATCATAATATCATCACGATTCACTTTTGGTCTCACCATGATCATACACATCGTTGTCTTCAACATCATCATTATCATTTATAGCATCTTAAGCCAGGCACTCACTCGAAGTCGAAACATTTTTTTTATTTCTCAAAACTTATATAGTGGTGTAGAATAGCCTTTTTAAGAACATTTCCAGAAAAACAATAATGTGATACGATTCTTCGTTACGGAGTTATGGATATTTAAGTAACATGAGTTCAATAATTTTTCCTCGACGCTTATCTTATTTTTGTTGGCTACGCACCACTGACTTGATCAATGGGCACCAAGATGGCAGATAGAGGGCAGCCAGAACTCAGAGAGCTGAGTTGGATTTGTCCGCCAACGGTTGTACGACAGTTGTACGGCACAGTGCGGCTTTTGTCAGCTATTTCGTCATTAAAAATAATCTGAGTGCACGCGTCTCACCACGTTGCGGTGGTGCTTTACAGGTGACGATTTTGAAATATTTCCCGGACCGGACCCCATCTGAAAAAACTAGATTCAAACTCGACAGCAATCGTCTGAATTAAGACGATAACAATCATGGGCGTCGATCGGTGGAGAACGATGTGTATAAGAGACGAGGGAGACACGTGCGTTTAATCGAAACGGTACGGTAGTATTTCCATTCACAACAGTGTAGTCGCAATACTACTTGCACAAAGTGAAATTCAAAAAGAGGAGAAAATTAATTAATTGATTTTACTCAGTTTATATTGAATATCCAGCCTATCGAGTCAATATTGTCATGAAATGTTTGTTTTCCAGTATCATTGTTCTCCGTCACGATGAAATTGGTTTGCGTTCGTGCTTTTTCGACGTTTCTAAGTATTATTCTTTGGCGATCAAAGAATGGTTATGAATGTTTGGAAGTTGACCAAGCATGTGGCTACATGCTAATTAGTTTTAAACGACCTCAATTATTAAAAGAGATTCTAGCCTCGGCCGGAAATATTTTTTATATACAGCTTAATGAACAATCTCAGTGTTTTTTTTGGTACAGCGCTTGTTGGTAAGAATATAATGTATTTTGACATTGAGCGTATTTTAGCAATAAATAGAAAGGTATTAACTTTATCTTAAATACCTTTTATTTAATTAAAATATAAAAAATAAATATATCATGCATAAAATACTCGATAAACAAGTGACTATATCATTCAAACCACACGAAAGAAAGGAGTAGGGCTTAGAAAATTAACGAATGGACAACAGACGGATAGCACGATACTGCATGAGAAAGAACAACTTAGGCAAAGACGAAAACCCCCATGCAAAAAAGAGTCAACTAGAAAGCACTCTGAGAGCGCATACCTCCGCCCACATCATAATTCTCTATATAAATTCCCCACGCATATTGTCCCCATGCAATGCAGTGCTGATGCCTAAACGGCTGGACCGGTAAAAATATGTTTAGTAATACTAATGGTAGTACGGAAAATGAAATAATAGATAATGAAAAATAAAATAGACATTATGTGATTCGAACCTGGGTTAAGTATTTTGGAAAACACTCTTTTCTAACCACTACCAAACTGTTGTCAAATGAACCGTTGTAAAATGAATGCTACTTTGTTACACTTCTTTGGCAAACCCCTTAAGCACACATACGGTCTATACGGCAGACAGTTAAAAAATGGTTTTTCGTTCATTGTGCCCTGGACCCTTGACCCTGACCCTTCAAAATTTTGTCACTTCCAGATCTTGGTCATGGAATATTGCGGCATTCATTCATTCATATATTAATTCATTCATTCATTCATTCATTAATAAACATATAAATAAATAAATAATCAGGGGCGAAAACTTTACCTCCTCCTACTTCATTGGCAGATAATAATGCAGACTCATATCTATTTCACCGCTACATAGGCCCTATTATATAGATAGACCACGCTCCGGGATTTGGCTGATGTTAGACTCGCTTAATCTTGGTCGTTCATAATCGAAATAAAACATGAACAAATTAGATAGATGGAAGTTGGCCACCTAGGTTCAGTCAAGCTGATATCATTAGAACATTAGATTCACAATATGCACACATCACACCAAAACTTGGGTAGGCCGCCGAAAGACACGTTTATCAAACAAATATCGTTTGCATTATTCATACAGCGTATTATAATACACATAAGAGGCATCATATTATGTTTTTTAAACTTCATAACCAATTCAAATAAGCAACCGCAATTAAAATGAAATTTAAACTAAAATTGGGTAAGAAGATGAAAGATTCAACATTGGATGGAGAAAGGAAGACCCGAATAATAAAGCAGATATTATACGAGATTGAATCACAATAAGCACACATCACGCCAAAGTAATAACTTGGGTAAGCCGCCGAAGACACGTTTATCAAACAAACATCGTTCGCATTATTCATACAACGTATTATAATACACAGAAGAGGCATCATATTGTTATGCATAACCAATTCAAGTAAGCAACCGCGATTAAAATGAAATTTAAACTAAAATTGGGTAAGAAGATGGAAAGACTTAACCCTGGAGAAAAGAAACCCCGAAAAATAAAGCATTTTTAAGAGATTGAATCATTTAGGCTTACCGGTACCTCTTCTGGCGGCGTTTTAGTCGTAGGAGTAGGCGTAGGCGTAGGCGTAGGCGTAGGCGTATCCGTAGTAGTAGAGCTATCTATCTCCGTAGTAGTAAGTTGTGTTGTGCATATGTTGGCGGAAGTACTCGACACCGTTGTGGTCGGGACTTTAATAGGAAAACATACGAAAAACAAACTAAACAATTGTACATGCATATACGTATGATAATAATAATAATAATAATAATAATAATAATAATAATAATAATAATAATAATAATAATAATACTGTAATAATAATAATAATAATAATAATAATAATAATAATAATAATAATAATAATTCATGATAACCATAATAGGCCTAAATAATAATATATCGTCGATGCTGCCATTTAAGGCTGATCCACTGGAAGAATAAATTAAGGATACTAAAAAAGAATAGGCCTATTTGAACGGTAATTTTATTTTTATTGGGATATGGAAATATTTTGCATTATAATTTCCAAATCAATTTAGATACTTATAAACAATTTGTTTTCGTAAATTGAATTTTAATGTTCAGGTTTATTAGCGTAAATTTTGAAAGAGCCCGGCATGGGTTGTTTATAATGTTTAAAAAAAGCTGGAATCCTCATTGTTACTAAAAACCCAATACCATAATATAATTATTATCATAGGCCTCTTCTTTGATATCCCGACGTAACCAAGGTAACGGACCTTTCGTTATACTTGTTAAACAAATACACGACAACATGCGCGGGTTAGAAAGAGATAATATACGAACTGACACAATATGCAAAGTGGCCCCTACGCTTAGGGGCCTCCAAAGGTCCCATACGTATAGGGTCCTTGATCTGGCACCCTAACACAAATGACTTTGTTAATACATAACAACATAATGTGTCTCTGAAATATATAGGACATATTACTGTATTATATCCAGTGGCAATTAACGAGGGGCCCAGCCGGCCCCATCAATTTGACAAAGGTTAAAAAGAAAATTATATTCAAATTTTAATTCTGTGCCGTGCAATTTCCGGCCATCTAGAGGTGCCATATAATGTCACAATATTATCTCTCATCTTGCATCGGTAAGGATATTCTCAGCTTCGCGTTTTAAAAGCGGCTGGTGATGATGATGAAGAATGGTAACCGCATTTCTAGAATACTATTTAGGTCTACTGAGTTTAGTATGTGAGTAGGCCTACATTAAATAAGCTGATAAATTTTAATGTTCAATGAAAGAAACAAAGTAAAAATAAGAAACAACACATCATAGAAGCGTACTCACGCGCTGCACGTACAGTACAAAAATACTTGCACACTGGACACACTTCCCTGACCATACTAATTTGTTGTATAGTTGTCTGCAGTTTTTACGACTCACCCATCTTGACTTGGTCTTTGCAAAATGTGTACATTGATTTGCAACAATGCATTGCGACCTACCTTTAACTTTACATTTATTATATATTTCTGATCATATTTTACAAGTTAAAAAGTCCTTTAAATCTGTCGAGAACATAGATGGAATACATCGCCGAAGTGAGATCCCAATCGTAGACAGAGCCTGTACAATGGAAAGATTGTAAGACAAGAATAGGCCTATGTGAATTAAAATAGAAAATATCTATTGCAAACAAAAGATTAAATTAAAGTTAGGCCAAGTTAAAAATAAATAGTTTCTCGTCCTAATATTTTGAAAAAAAATGGAGAATTAGAATTTGTTGGCCTACTCCGACTCGGCAAATCCAAGATGGTCGATGGGAAACAGCTGCTACTACTTTTTAACTTTTACCAAGTAGACACATCGAATTGAAGCCCCCATCTCGAATTGAAGCTCCCTCATTAGTTTGCAAAATACACTCGAAAAGAAGCTAATCTCGAAAAAAGACCATGACTTCTATTCGATGGTACGTTACATCCACATTTTGATGGTACGTTACATTCCGGTACATCCAAGTACATGAATTTCAAAGAAACAAAAATTAAAAACATGCTTGGTGGTTTATAGTATTTTAGGTGATTTAATGCCGGTTAATACACTCAGTGATACAGATTAGATTGACGTTACGGTGGCCCTATTTATTGCTTTTAGTAGTAATTCCCAAAATGTACAACATTTATTTTGAAATGAAGCCCCTCTTTACTTTGCAAAAGTAGTCTCGAACAAAAGCCCATCCAAAGTTCGCAAAAAAGAAGCGCAGGGCTTCTATTCAAGGATTTACGGTAGTTTAGGTAGGATATACAAATACAATCAATCAGCCGAAATAGCTCAGTTGGGAGAGCGTTAGACTGAAGATCTAAAGGTCCCTGGTTCAATCCCGGGTTTCGGCATTACCTTTTGATTACCTATTTCTTCATGTCTACATAAAACTATGTTTTGTTCACCATCTTTTCAGAATTCTTTGGCCTTTAAAAATATATATATTTTTGTTATTTAAAACTACGTTTTATTCATCATCATTTTAGGAGTTTCCGGCATTTTATTGAGAAGTTTTTGAACTGTATTGTATAGTGTTGTCCGAAAGCTCTGGTTCTATTTCTGGCTGATTACATAGGTTTACTTTTTAGCTGTTGTTTATCATATTTGTATCTCTACCGAGATCCAGCCATTGTTCCCACAGCATTGTTGTTTTTCAGTATTTTGCCTTTTAACCTATATATATACTGTCTCTTATACACATCTAGATGTGTATAAGAGACAGATACAAAGTACGTCAGTATTTGATCTATAAAGAGAGAAGAAAAACAAAAGACATATGATATATTTTCTGGGGGATGAACTGTCCGACTGGGGGACTTGAGCTTGTAGGCCTGAGTTTGGGAAAGGATCCCCCTCTCCAATGAGATTCTTTTAAGAAAAGGAACCTCTGGATGGCCAGAAATGACACACTCAGACTGTGACAGACATGTGTTGTTGGCTTGGCGTGGGCCTATTTTTATATCTATTTTACTCTGACTGCCCGACGAGCTTTGTTCAATGGTGGGGGGGCCTTGACCTTTCTGGTGGGGGACTTAATCCCCTGCTTCCCCACACCCCACTGGCGCCGCCACATGGTATGCTTCTCCTTGTTTTGAGGTTATTCTGAATAAAATTAAAATTTGAAATTTATAAAAATAATTTTTTTATTGGATATTTTTACATGTCTATTTAAAATCGGGACAGCGTAGACTGAAAGATACAAGTTTTTGGTTCAATCCCAGGTTAGCGGCATCTTTTAAAGATCAATTTAATTATACTTCGTGTATACATAACACGATTTATTTCGTCGTCTTTTCAGTAGTTTAGTAGTTTTCATTAGCTCATATTGTTGTGCTGAAGATGTCGATAATCAGCCGAAATAGCTCAGTTGGGAGAGCGTTAGACTGAAGATCTAAAGGTCCCTGGTTCAATCCCGGGTTTCCGCATTTTTTTAAATTAACTTTTTATCAAATATTTCTTTATGTCTGTATAAAACTACGCTTTACTTATCACCTTTTTTTAGAATTTTTCCGCATATTTTTTTAAAATTTAATGTCTATTTAAAACTACGTTTTATTTATCATCTTTTATAGGTTTTGGCATTTTATAAAATTATTTTCTTTTAAATATTTCCACATGTCTATTAAAAACTACGCTTCATCCATCATCTTTTTAGAATAGTTTTTTTTTTATATATATAAAGTTCATGTAGAATAAATAGGCCGCTGAAGATTCATATTCAAATAAGTCAGCCCCAGGTCAGCAGATGGCAGACCGTTAGACTGAACTGTTCAATCCCGGGTTTCGAAATTAAAATTTATTTAGCTTTGATGATTGAATACAGTATTCCTACATGCATAGGCCATATCTATTTAAAACTACGATTTCATCATCTGTTTAGAATTTTTTGGCATTTTATTTTTTTTTTTCTACCTGTCTATTTAAAATTAAGCTTATTAACCATGTTTTTAGAATATTTTATTTTTTTATAAAAGTTCATGTATTCTGAAGATTCATTCAAATATGTCTATCAGCCGAAATAGCTCATTTGGGAGAGCGTTAAACTAAAGATCTAAAGATCATTTTTAATATATGTGCAATTTTTAATATTTACGGTACCTTTTTATATTATCCAAATGATGTATTTTCATGTGTAATAAAATTGAATTGAACTCAATTCAATCCTGGGTTTCGGTTAAATTTAATTGTATACCTACATGTCTATATAACACGATTTATTTATCATCTTTTTAGAACTATTTTTCGTTTGCCGTGGCTTATGTTCTTGGGTTGAAAGTCTCGTTTACCAGCAGAAATAGCTCAGTTGGGAGAGCGTTAGACTGAAGACCTAAAGGTCCCTGATTCAATCCCGGGTTTCGGCATTGTTTTTAAGTTACCTTTTCAATATTAATATTTCCGCATGGTCTATATAAACCTACGCTTTATTCACCACCTTTTTAGAGTGTTTTGGCATTTTATAATATTAATTTTTTATCGAATATTTCTACATGTCTATTTAAAGCATAAGTATTATCTATCATCCTTTTAAAATATTTATTTTTTATAAAGTTCGTGAAGGTAGACTGACCAATATTCAACTGCGTCAGCCGAAATAGGTCAGTTGGGAAAGTGGCATTTTTTAAAGAATTAAATTTAATTGAAAGCCAAAATTAAATATGAGATTAGCTAGCCAGATGATTCCCCCATCCCTCCCCTTTACACTTCCCAAACGAAGAAACAAGGCTGCTGACTTTTTACCAACATCTGAACAATTTTTTGACCGCTAAAAAAGTACTCATACATGTTAGAGGTGAAAGGGCGGTCTAGACATGAGCTAACACCATCCCCTCTGGAACCGTCGCGGAGTATTATTGTTTAGATAATAATCCTGTGAAGCCCAGTCGACCAAAAGCTGCAAGTGTTGCCATAGGCCCTAAGATTAATATTCGAAAGCATAATATTGAATACTGTTACGTCTTTCACAATAGACCTTTGCAAAATATGAAAGACAAATTAACATTTAAATAAAGAACTGTGAGCCAATAATTGTGTTTATACAGTAATGTTGACAGAAGCATGTAAGATACTGCATAGCTACCAACCGTCTCGCATAGTGCGGGACGGTTTTGCATTTCAAAGTGATTTTGGATGAAACACACATTTTGCAGAAACACATGCGTGATCATAAATTTGTCATGCATTTAGCACAATTCTATGCGTGATAACGAATTATCACGAATTCAGTGGAAAATGTATTTAAAATTAGAAGAATTTTTTTTATTAACGATATAAAAACGGTCGTGCAGTAACTTGAGTCATTAGAGAGCTTTCGTTATCTCATTCGAGAATAAATTCACCGACAAATTTTCTCTTTCTCTACCAAACTGAGCCAACAACGCACTTACAATCTAGGAGGAGCGTCTTGCGAGTTAATTGCCACAACTGTTGATTATGTGACAAAAACCCCTGGACTCCCCAGCGGGTGCCCTAGCGGCCTCCGACCCCCAGTCAACTGGTTTTGTCACGGATTTCAAATCTTTCAGGTTGGTAACTATCTACTGGAAAGAATATAGTAAAACTGGATAATGCAGTACCGTACATGCTATAAATGTTGTGATGATTCCTTATTAGTAAACATACGCGTTTAAATTGTATCAGCCGGCCTCGCTCACTCTGAAGTGGGAGGTTCCACTTACCTAGGTATACTGAATATTACACTGCCTCTTCCTCTTTACTGTAAAATGTATTTTAAATAATGATTTTTCACATGTGTTACTTTTGTAGCGCGAAAAGTCCTCGTCCAATATTTTATAGATTCGTGCTGGTGAAAGTATATTTTTACGATATATACCGTAATGGACATAAATAGGAACTCAAAAAATGCCAATAATGGTTCAGACTGCTATACCGACAATCAGCAGACGGCGTTGCGTCGTCTATCGCTCACATAGTTGGATTCGTCGCGCGATGGTCGTGCGACCTTCGGACGCAGTGAGTGGCCGGCATTACTCAAAATAGTATATAACGGTCGTATTAATACATGTTCTTGTTTTTGTTTTTACTTTTTTGGAATTTTATTTCTTTTAAATAAATTACCATTTTCTTATTCGCATTCATGTATGCTATAACCTGTACCGGTATTCGTTTACAATTATATAATGTACCTAGCCTATCATATTTCTGATCACGTTTTCGCCTCACATTTAATTTCATTAATAAGTACCGGTATATAATAATAATAATAATAATAATAATAACATTGAATAATGATAATAATAGTAATAATCTTAATAATATTAGTGATAATAATAATGAAAATAATAATAATAATAAACAAATGATTATTAGACCTAGCAAATGTGATGATAACAATAACAACACAATAATAATAATAATAATAATAATAATAATAATAATAGTAGTAGTAGTAATAATAATAATAATACTAATAATAAGCGAAATAATAATAATAATAATAATAATAATAATAATAATAATAATAATAATAATAATAATAATAATAATAATAATAAACAAAATAATATTAAGATAGGCCTACTGACAAAAGATTTAGTTTTTGATTCGGAAATACATATCATGTGAATCACTTAAGCCATTGAAACTTAAGCCATCAACAAAATGTACACAGATGACTATCTGTTACCTTGCATCAAGTGTACGGGCAACTTCTGGAAGACCATAGAAATTGAGGTAGATACACAATTATTTGGTTTAATGAGCATTATCATTATTACATTATTAACGTAACGCAAACAGATTCATTACAATATTATAGGGATATTTTATTTTATTTTGTACCGTACTTAATTTCAAATGGATTGGTACTTATATTATGCTGTGATATTGGGCCATGGAGAAGAATAAAAGTAAGAAAGATGGGATTAGATAGGCCTACAGTAGAAATCATGTTTTAAAGCCAGGTTCCTGAGGAAACAAAAATTGATTATGCAACTAATTCTTTATAAGAGAAAAAAAGTTTATTTGACATCAAACCCACAAGTGGTTAATATTTTTGAATATTTTAAAACTGGAAATGGGGCGTAACCACCATTTAAGTTTTTAAATATTCAAAAATCTGTATCTCATTAACCGATCCCGAGTTGGGATATGGTTTTTGTGTCTTAGAAAAATGTGTTGTACATCATTCAAATCAAAACATTTAGGCCTAGTAAAAGAACCCAAGGGAGACAGAAACCGGGGTTGACAGACGAAGTACCGTAATTAATAATACAAAATTTGTCAAATTTTATCGAACTCTTCAACGGTATTATATTATTCCATACCTATTTTCAGTTGGCTATCTCACTCTATTAAATCACATGAAGCCATAGTTTAAGATTCAGACAACGATTTTCTAGGACCCAGGCGTTTCAGTCAAGCTTTCCAAGTACAATTGTTCTCTGGAACTCACTAATAAACTGCCACCTCTGCATTAACTGTTGTCACAAATTTTAGAAGCGCAATAGAACCACTACAGTTTCCTAATAGATAGATAGATGTAGATATTAAGATAGATAAAATATGCAAAGATTTACTTACCTAATGTCGAAACCTATCAAAAACCTGTTTTACATCGCACAAACTGACCCACCCCCTCCCCCTGTTTAAAATATCGCATCCTCAAACAAACCATCCTGCAGGTGACTTATAATGATAGTCGGCAATTATTTCACTACTGGTTGAAGAAATAAAATCGACATAAAAATATTTAACAAAATATCTGACGCAATGATAGTGTCGCAAGTCCCGACGCGCATTTGAAATTAATTGGAACCGAACGATTTTAATATATGGTACCAATTGTTAAAATATGAATTGCACCGTGAATAATTAAACATAGGCCTATACACGTCATCGATGGATAACCAGTATCCAATCAAAAGAGTCTTATGGTCTATGGGTAATCACATTATCGTTTGTATCCAAACGATAATAAATATAGAGTTTCAAAAGTGTATCAATGTAGACATTGAGCGAACCACTTTAATATAATATTTTCAAAATAAAGAGATGATACACAATTAATGATTTTGTTCGTTGTTGACCAAGTAATGATTGAGAATGAAATAGACGAGGGATAATAATTAACTACTGAGAAATTCTGAATTGTGTATTTCTATAAAATTTTAACTAGATTTGTTCTGAGAAGAATAGACACTATTCCTTATATTTCCACAGATGACTTGCTATTGTTATATTCAGCAGGCTGAGTTATATAATTGCTAATAAGAATTCTACTATGATGAGTTTATTGTGATCCGAATTAACTATCAGTCTCCGTGCAGTTATTGTAATTTAAATTTCCTGCATGATATTCTCAGCTAACTCCTTTACATCATCCAAATGAATTATTCTAACATGGCTTCTTTCTCCGTGGTCGGAAAAAATGGTTAACATAATAGCGCTTGAAATCGTGTAAGATCGTTTTTCGGAAGAGATAGACCCTCCTGGAAGGGTCATCAGTATAATAAAAAAAAAAAATCCGGGTAGAGTTGATAGGAAGAGATTTAATGGCTTGAATATGGGTCAAATGTGTGCATTTATATCACAATATTATGTATTGGCAATCAAAACGGGGTTATTTTGGGTCCGACATGAGAATCGGACGACGTTGGGGGTGGGGGCTGGATGATCTTGGTTTGTCCGACCAGGGAACAGTGAAATTGTAATTTCACTGTTCTGACGTGGGAGGTCCCTTCAGACCCCTGCTGGTGCCACCACCGTGGGTCATGTGTGGCTATTGTATGTTGCCTACGTATTAAATTTTCCTGTAGGCCTATTTGTGATGTTTTCAACGTTTCTGCTCAATACATCATTTATTAGTAATAATATCATTAATAACATAATATTATTAATAATGTAACATAGGCCGGTAACATCAGAAATGTAATCATAAAAAGTTAAAATAAAATAATTATCTACTGCATCTTTTGTTGTAGGCGCATCGCATCGAAGTTTTTTTTTTTTTTTTTGGCAGATTGTGCTATAACATTCGTGTTATAAGTATTTTATGATAATCATACTATTATTATTATCATCATCATCATTATTATCATTATTATCATTATTATTATTAATTATTATTATTAGTAGTAGTAGTAAAAATTGTAATAATGATAATAATGATGATGATGATGATGATGATGATGATGATGATGATGATGACACTAAAATTATACAATTCAAAGCAGTCGTAAAATGTGTTACAGTCAGAGTCCCGAGAATAGTTTGTCATCAGTGGAGTAGGCCAATCTATTGACAACAAGGGGTTGGGGAGGGGGTTGGTGGTTTGGTTGGTGGAGGCGCCGGTGCTAGGTGGGTAAGCTGGCAAAATAAGGTGATATGAGGTGATTTTCAACAACTTGAGCTAATTTATTTATTTCTTTGCTCACTCTGTGGCCGCTCTGGTCGAGGATACTGATACGCACATCTGTGGTGGTACAAGCGAGTGGAGAGGGACCCCCCCCCCTACCCACCGTTGGATAGGCCAGGACTCCCTTGATCTGACGCCACGACAAGGTCGTCAGATCAAAAATAAAATAATAATTTGCCTATATATACAAATAACGTTATTTTAATTGCCAATCCCTAATATTGAGGTCATTTGGACAATACTAGCCATGAAAACTTTCCCCGAGCCCTACCAAGGAATATTTTATTGCCGAACAGTGGCGGCAGGATATATTTTCTGTGGGGGAAGGGGAGGCGCTAAGCTGTCCGACAGGGGGACTAGAGATCGCAGACCCCCGACTAAGATGTCCGGTAGCAGGTCAAACCGCCAATAAACCGAAAACGGCAATAAGCAAAGCGGCAGTGATAAGTTTTTTATCTTTCGTGTGGGTTTTATCCACCTTTATTCACTACAGTATTGTTTTCAATATATGTGCAATTTTATCATCAAAGATACAATATTCGCATACTGTCCGTACGGACGTGCCTTCATCATTTACATTATACAATCATTCAGATATTTGCAAAATTGTCCAGCCTAGCCTATCCTAGATTAATAACTATGACTTGACGAATATGACTATCGTTGTTGTGATTTCCCACCACCCATTTTTTTTCCTTTCTCTTTTATAATTCATTTTTTTTTATAATGCAAGATATCAAAAAATTTCTTGGAAATTTTATTGAAAATATGTTTTAATTCTTAAAGAAAACTTTGGCCGTTTTGATCACCGTTTTGACGTATTGCCGTTTTGGTCCATTACCGTTTTGTTCAAAAAGTGTTGCCGTTTTGGTTTTTTGCCGTTTTGACTTATTGCCGTTTTGGTTTATTGCCGCCGTTTTGACCAGAAAGCAAATGTCGGCAAATATTTGGTGCACATGATTGTCTAAATTATCTCTTGATTTGACATAGGGGGTGGGGGGAGAGCCAACGTTTTTGTGCACTTTGGAGGAGCATGGAATGGTGAGTGGGACTACCAAGCGTGTCAATACTCACCTCATCCCCACCATGAAGAAAGAAATACGGGAAGAAATATTACAACAACAAAACGAAGAAATCTTTTCTTTATTAATATCTTAGTGCGACACATTTAACTACAGTAGTACTATACAGTAATTAATAATAATAATTATTATAGTGCGCCCTCTGTTGACCATTTTTACAAAAAAAAAATTAAAAACCTTTTACCTCGGTGAGCGAACCGACATTACAATTAATTTTTATAGAACCATTCGTTTTCTATTTCATTTGTTTGCTATATCTTTATTACTTTTAAGGGTTCCAATTATTTACTATTATATTATTGTATTTAGCGAGCTTTGTTAACGATATTTATACTAAAATAGCAGAGGGCGTAGTAATGCTTAACGTAATAACTTCACTTCCGCGTTAAGGCGAGTTGTTTTTCTTGTAACTTAGGTGTTCATGCCGCGCCCGCTGGTCACATACATTGCACGTTCCGAAAGTATTGTAGGCTACTGTGTGTGTGTGCCACTCACGGGACATACGTAATACGGTTTTGATACAGTTTCATGTTGGTATTTTTTTAGATTTATCGATTTAAAGCACTTGTGGACTACAGTATGACACCATGTGCCGATTTCATATTGGGTTGAACAAATCAACCAACACTTACCGTTAGTGTTCATTTATTAACACTAAGCGCTGCTCTGGAATTTTACAAACTTTAAAGTTTTGGGCCTAGTGTAGTAGTTGTAGGCTAGGCCTGTCTTTACCTGTTCAGAAGCTCGTATTGTTATTGTGAGTACAACAGCATAGGCCTGGGATTCGCTTAGAACTAACTTCTACTGGTGGGTCAAGGCTTAGCTTGTGGAGTGTGTAGTGATAAACACTATCAAACTAAACGTCTATAAAAACTATGAAGGAATACAAAGTTGTGGTCCTTGGGGCCGGTGGAGTTGGTAAGAGTGCGATAACTGTGCAATTCGTCTCTGGAAATTTTGTTGAGAAATATGATCCAACGATTGAGGATTTTTACCGCAAAGCAATCGAGGTTGAAAATATGATGGCCATTTTGGAAATTTTGGATACAGCAGGAACTGAACAGTTTGCGTCGATGAGGGATTTATACATTCGTAATGGACAAGGTTTCCTGATAGTTTTTAGTATTACAAGTAAACAAAGTTTTGGTGATGTTGTAAATATAAGGGAACAAATTTTGCGAGTCAAGGGTAAAGACACAGTACCGATTGTACTCGTTGCCAACAAGGCAGACTTAGATAAAGAAAGGCAAGTTCCCACAAGTGAAGGGATGATTTTGGCGAATCGATGGGGCGTTCCATTTTATGAGACATCAGCTAAAACTCGCCAAAATGTGAATGAGATTTTTGCGGACTGTGTTGTTGAAATAATGCATCTACTCCAACCCCAGAAGACCGCAGCGGGATGTTGTGGAAGCGGATGTACTCTTCTATGAGATTAGCACATTTGATAGGATGAACTGACTTCAAAGAAAGGTATGAATGAATGCATTAGTTGGTTTATTTTATGTACATTTCATTTCCCATTTTTTTTTAGTAGCGAGATGGTCAACCTTTGAATTCATAGCGTTGCAATGGTGTTACAACATCTAAAAGTAATAATATCACTATCCATTTTGGTAATGCTAAAAGCATGGTTTCTACTGCGGTAGTATTGTGATCTCCATGGAACCACATTGGCCGACACAGTGGGCATCCGGGTTAAGTGACCATGTGACATTTGCATAGTCCCATAGATAATGTGGTTTTTCTTGAAACAGTCATCAGTATAGAATATAGAGTATAGAATAGAGTATAGAGGTCGCACAAAACTAATAACCCATTACATGTCACTAAATGGTAACTAGGATTAGTGACTGATCAGTTAAAATGTGACATTTTTAGGTTGTCTAATTGCCTTTCTAGAGGTTATAAATTAGATTAAAAATCTATTGATTAAGGAATGTACTTAAATTAAAATGTGTAATGACG
Organism: Anneissia japonica; assembly: GCF_011630105.1. Classification (NCBI taxonomy): domain Eukaryota; kingdom Metazoa; phylum Echinodermata; class Crinoidea; order Comatulida; family Comatulidae; genus Anneissia; species Anneissia japonica. The sequence goes on from NW_022750702.1 coordinate 522,173, forward strand.
TTTCTTTGAACAATAAAAAAAAAAATACAGAAACTATTGTGATTAGTAAGTTAGTTGCTGCAAAATCTGATTTACTGTAGAAATACTTATATAAGATATTAATTAGAATTAAGATATTAATGCTTGCGGTACACCACGTAGATAGTTCTGAAAACAACTGTTGTTTGTTTGAGAATGTCTCGACGTTTCAATTGAGTTGCTTTAATCGTCTTAATAGGAGAATAATATCTGCAGAAAATTACAAGCAGGGAATACTTGTCTTTGGGTAGCATTTACAATTATTTTTATAAACATTACTTTGACAAGCTAATACTGTATAACGATTTCATAAGACTAGTAAAGCTAGAAGCCTAGTATTTATTTACTGATTATATAAGTAATATAAGAATAAATAATGTTGTAAATGTGTGATAAACAGTAAAGATGTGTTAATTATTACATGCAAAGTGTGAGGGTGAATAGTTGCTTCTCTTGTATATGTTCCTAGGACCATAGTGCAAGTTGCTGGTAGTAAGTAGTGCTAATAAACAATAGGCCCAGACCCTTTAATACCATTAACTTTCTTAGCTTTCAGGTTGCTCGGATCTGCATACACCTACCCTACCCTAGTCATTGTTCCCTTCAAACCCACCAAGTGTTAGATTCAGCTACAATTGATTGTCTTTTTGATGGTTATTCAGGTGTGTAATCTTTTCGCAGGCCCTAAGAAATATTAATAATCATTAACCCTGCTAATAATGGCCTCGCTCCTGGAACAGTTTCTAATTTGCCTGTCTATCACCAGCCTACCTTGAAATTTCTTAATGCAGATTTTGAGGATAGCATGCAGAAGGCAATAAGTAAATGATGTAAATTACAATCTGCTTGCTTGAATTTAGTTAATGAAAAATGTAGGGAATAATTTGTCATTCGCAGATTTGCTGTGTTGAATATTGCTCGTAGGCATGGACAAACTCGCTTTTATCCAGCCAGCCAGTTACGCATTCTCCCATTTTTAATAAATAACACCATTTTGGCTGTGTCTAGGATTGCCTTTGGGAGGAATGGTGGTGCAAATATGGACCAACTGGGATGCAGGTCGTACGTTTTTCTCCAGTGGTGCTCATAGGACCCCTGCTACAGCAGTACAGTAGCTATGTGTGGTGAAAGTTCTTGTATTTTGAGTACTGTATAGTTATTGTAGTGCTTTTAGGATTGACACTGGGTAGAGACAATCTTACCAATGCCATTCATGTTCACAAATTCCTGCATTTTGCTTTAGTTGCATTAATTTTGATTCACACAGAACTTTTTCTGTACTATTTTTTCAAAGTACAGTATCTCAATAAGTTGTTCCTATGCCATGGACTCTATGGTGTAGGATCAGCTGTTTGAGGGACCATTGAGTTCAAGTATTTTGTCTTGTACATATCCGGATGTCTGGAGACATGCCCAGAATACCACGACATGAAGGTGTGTAACTTGTCCATTAAGCTGTTCTATCCATCCGATCTTTTGCTAATGTGATTATGGCTACAGTGAAATGAGAGGATGATCAGTATGAAAACAATGAATAGAATGTCAGTTTGTTTGAACCTTTAATACCTTTCATCTGGTTCCATGAGTATAGTAGAAAGTTATGTTTTGTTAACCAATTAGTTGCCGAAACCATTGCTAAGGTACAGTAAGCAACAACTGTAATTGGAACAACAAAGCAGATAATTTTTTACTAAATAAATATTGTATAAAATATATATATCACTATTTGAACTTATCTTAAGGCCAGATTAGTAAAATTAGTGTACAGTACTAACCAGGGGTTTAGTTAGAAAAAAACAAAATAGGCCGTTTAAAATGGAAGTCAGTAGGCGTGACCCTAAGCTGATGGGTGGGCCACGCCCCCTCCCAAACATAAGAAAAAAAAGAAGAAAATTATGATCTTTAGAGGGCATTTACAAAGGTGCTTTAAATGTTGGAATTTTGTCTTTAAAGGAATAGTGTTCAATTAGCTATTACAGAATCAGATAGACATACCTGTAGATTGCACACGGCTACGGTTACTCACATAATGTTTCTAGGCAATGCAAATGCATCTTCATCTCTCACCTTAGGTTAGTGTAAATTCTACTCTAGGTCCTCCAAATCGAGAGATATGACTACGGTAGACCTACTGTATTTTGTTGACTACTGTAATAAAATTTAATTTGTGAAGTTAGAAACAAATCTTTACGGTATTTTATGAATTAATTATAACCAGAGAGTTATGAACACCAACAACATTATATCGGGTAATAATAATATCGGTATATTATCACGGCCGGAAAGGCTCGCTGGCTAAGCCTATGGTACAAACATACTTTGCAATTCTCAACATGGTGGTCACCCAGTACTCGATGCATTGCATAGCTACTGTGCTTAATTAAGATAGACAGTCACTGTACCTTTAACAAATCAAATACAGACAATGTGAACATAAGACTCAATAACTATTCAGTATAGACATACTGTACAGTAGATGAGAATAGGCCTACTGTACAGTATAGTAGACAGGGTGCATGAAAGTCACTCAATTATGTGCTTAGCATACAAATTACTGTGTAACTCCACCTTTAAAACCAGGCTTCAGGGGAAAATTGTTTGTTGATATCTTAAACAATTGATTTTTTTAACACACAAAAAGCATGACAAAAATGTAACCACCCTATTTTCTACCTTTCCCCCAAGTTTTAATATATAAAATCTGCACGTCATTAACCGTTGCCGAGTTTCTCGTCAAATATGCTTTTTGTGTCATGGAAAAATCTGTTAACATCCGGAGCCTAACTTTAATATTAGCAAAAAGCAATTTAGAAACCTGGATGTTTTTCTTTCATTATTCTTTAAAAAAGGGCTAATTTTAGGGGTCATTTCTTAACATCACTCATTCCAGTAGTCCATGGTACATTTATTAAAAGCTTAAAATTTAAAGAGTGACCTTTTCAACATTTATTTTAGAATCCTCATAAAAAAATACTGTATATTTTACCACAGCAACAAAAACAAAAACAAAAAAACAAACAAAAACTGGATTTTTAAGATTTTGGGTTGTGTCAGTTTGGGTACTGTAACACTTTTTTTTAAATTTGGCCTTGCAAGTATGGAATTTAATGATAATTACATTTATGTTAGCAAGGATGAATGTAGTACTAGGAAGATTGGAAAAAATGCAGAAAAGCTGAAGCTGACCTTAATTTTTTGAACAATTATAAAAGTTACAGTGTTTTTCCCCAATTAAAAAAATTTTCATGGATGGAAAGTCTAACAAAGGTCCCACAAACAAAAGCAATGAAAATTGTGAGTAATCATGGAAAATCACAACTTGCTCATCCATGGTGTAACCTCCTCCTCAAGCCTGAATTTTTAGTATACAGGCAAAATCATGGAGCTAAAAACAATGCATTCAGTATTCTTAATAAGTATACATATTCCTCATGAATTATTTATCTCTATAAAAATTTTGCTTGGAGAGAAAAGTGTTTCCCAAGGACTTTGCCAATACAGGTAGATAGTGTGATTCAAATCATGGATTTGAACACTTGACCTTAAGGTTAAAGGTCAATTACTTCCTGATTTCCCACTACAGATAGACTGATACATTACAGTACTATCCCTCTATAGTTTAAGTGGAATGTTGTTGTTTAAACATAGCCCTTGTAATTAATTAATTACTGTATAAGTTGTTATTCACACGAGGGTGAAATTTTGGCGAATGTAGCGCTTACCGCGAATTTCACGATACGTGAAAATGTCCACAAATTTTAAAGCCCCATTCCCGGCAAAATTTCACTAAAAATGACTTTTTTTAGAAAATATGCATTTGCATTACTCCAATTATTATAAATCATGGAAAAATATTGGCATGAATTTTAGTTTTACGCAAAAGAATAAAAAAAATGAGAAATACAGACTTTCTCATAAAATATTACCATTTCCTCGACGAATTCATCGTTACTAGGCAAATTCAGAGGTTGTAGATCGCATCCACTGGAATACTCTCGCTTTTATGTATACTTTATACAGTCAATAAAGTGCGCCCTCTCTAGTGAGATTAGTTTTTGTACTTCGCATCGTTCGGTTAGGTTGAGATATGTTTGTTTAAGTGTCAAAATCTCAGTCAGAATCAGTTTTTTAACAAATTTGAAATAATTCCTATGAAATATTATATTACACAAGTGTCATTACTAGCAACGGAAA
>NW_022750702.1:527414-546752 GCF_011630105.1 Anneissia japonica
TGTCAAAAAACGATGTCCTCAATGGCAATACACACATGTGAAAAGATTGTTCATCAAATAATATTTTGTAGTCTTGATTTAGTAAGATAAATAATAAATATAAAGGAGAATTAACGTCCGTTGGTTGTGAAATTACCGAATGCCACATGGAAAACCCAATGGAAAATAAAACTTAGCCAGCATCAGACGTCAGAGTGCGCGCCAATCAGAACACAGTAAAGTGTGTTAAAGGTTAACCTCGTGGCAAATGTTGAAAAGTTGTGAGCAACAGTGAGTAAAAAACAGAGTAAATGCGGTCTAGCATGACTAGCCTTAATTCAGCAAGGTAGTGATTTCTATACTTCCATTTAGTATTGGATCGCTTTGCAGGTTGTTCTGCTTCAAATTACGGTAAACAATAAACAACATGATCTGCAGAAATCGTAATAATTTGTACATGATTTGTCATCAGTATTATTTAAAAGAAGAAAATTCCTACTACCAGAAGAATAATATCAGATCAAAAGTTGACAAGCAAAATGACGTATTTTTTTCCCAGAGATAACTTCCGATGTGCGGCTGCGCTGCCAAAAAGTAATGGGAAATCTCAGCCATTATGGCGTTTCCAGGCACTGGTAGTAGCCGTGGTGAGAACAAAATGTAATAATACATGGCATTTATTTAAATCGTTTAACTATCTTATTACTGTGCAATGATTATCACTTGTTTTTTGGGGGTTTTTTTGCATTACATTTCTTGATATAATAAAGTGTCGACATTTATTCATATTACGATTTGTATCTATTTGTGAATCTTTTGTATTATTATTACGATTTGTATCTATTTGTGAATCTTTTGTATTATTAACTAAAACAAACCAATAATAATAATAATAATAATAAATAATAATAATACTGTAATAATAAAAATAAATAGATAATTATTATTATTATAACTTCTGGTTTGGTTTGATTCAACTGCGTTCACAAGTTACTTAACATTTTTTTCGTTAGCAACAACAGGCCTTTATACACTTCAACGCAGCATTTGGGCGATGCGACACAATAAACTCATTAATTACACTGATTAAACTAACAATGCTCCCGTGATTACATTTTTTCGGAGTTCATTTTGTGTATATTTCAGACTCCGCAAGAATTATTTAATATTTCTGTTGCCATTAATTCTGGGACAATCAACAGACTGGACTAGTTGGCAACGTTCCAAAAAGGTCAGCTGACGCGCCAGTCAAATGACATATTTGTTTTTTTTTACAGACAATAAAGAAAAAGAGCCAGAAATAACTGCTGTCGTGTTTTGTTTTTTATAATATCATTCACGATGTTAGTAAATATATAATGTGCAGTTTAATTTAACGTACATAGTATTTAATCATCGAGATATATTTTATGGTACTACTACTACTGTAGTTTGAATATATTATATAGGGAAGTACTTCCGACGAACCATGTGCTCTCGAGCGTTGATGGGTTCACGCACATCACTGTTCGTACAACTTGAAAATGGTACACTGTGACTTGAGTTATTACAGTGGAGAAGTATTAATTTAAATAATTATTTTCATTATCTTCAAAGCACAACAATAACAACATAACAAGACTTTGTAATTTATATTTGAGAATATTATTGGCCAGAAGATAACGAAAATCAACTGAAACTTCGTCAAAATAAGGAAGTAAATATCGTGTCAATTTAACTACAGTAGCTAGCTAGCGGTTGCGTTGTGGGGTTGATTGAGCGCATGGTTGACGGTATGGTATGCAATAAAAAAAAACGCAATTTCGAAGCATGATTGATCCGAGGTAGGCCTAATTTTAGCAACCTTTACATAATTGTCTGGTCGTACTGGACTGTTTGTTTAAAATAAATGATAAAATTGCTATCAATAAACAATGTTACATCTTTGAACCTGTGCTGCAAGAACTGTTTATTAACACTACGACAGCCTGCGACCCAGCCTCGTAGCTAATTAAAATAACAATGACCTTCGTAGTGGTTCGTAGCTACGTTCCAAACGGTACCTACGAGCAGGCTACGAGTGGTTACGCGCAGATACGAAGCGATATTTCACGACTGTACTGTAGGTACAACCAAGTCTTCTCCGATAAGGACTTAAAACCAGATGTCCAGTGTACACATCTAGCTCATGGCCACTTTAAGAACCCATTGCATTTTTTAAAAAAGTAGGGGGTACAGTACCCCAATGCTTGCTATGTTTCATTTCAGCCCCTGTCGTGGAACTACAATATGTGCACTTGAAGCTACTGAGCACCTTGCTACGGCTGCTAATGTAATCACGCCTCAAGACCATGCCCATTCACAATTCATCACAATGACGCTGCAAGTGATGGGTTACCTTATTCTCCTACTGGACATTTACCTTTGTCCTTAATATAAATATTGTAATTAAGGCAAGATTCTTTTTATACAGTACCTTGTTTTGCTAACTTTTTTTTTTTTAAATTGTCAGAGATGGGTGGAAAAAAAATTAAAATGAAATTTGGTTATTCTTATTTATCAAATAATTTTGCCAAAACCTCCAGATGGAGGAGAAAATAGAAATAAAAATGTTATTGGTGAATGTAAACAATGTAGTAATGGGATGTTTAAATGGTTTAAATTTATATAATTAGAAAGACATATACATCTTTTTTTTTAGGGCATAATAAACATGAAGAAAACTTTTATGAAATTTCCATTTTTTGTGCGCGAACGTGCGCTAATTGGCCAAAATAAAATTGTAGTTTTATATGAAATCATCATTATGGGCGGGTGGCGGGTTCGCTAAACAGGTATAAAAAAAAGCCTTGCATAAACTATATCTTACAAATCCAGAAGGAATTATCTCGGTATTAAATAATCGATAATGAGTATACTGCAGATCTTAACATAAGTAGTCTGCTTTCAGTCTTTGAAAATGTTTTCCCTCCTTAATCCCAGAAATCGTTAAATTTGCAAAGAAAAGAATCATGGACAACTCCGTGGAAAACTACCGACGTACTGTAGGAAACATGTCATTATGATTTTTAATCACCGTTTCACGTCGCTCTTTACTTGTCTGTACTGTCTGACCCAGTATTTGCGTGGCGATGAAATATCAAAAGGCTGGCTGAAGGCTCTGAAGCATGGAACAATTTTCTGCACTAGGCTTTCTCGGATGACCTCCATTTCATGGATATTTCACTCCTTAACCTCTGTTCTATGGATGGTTTTTAGATTACACTGTAGTTTACATTCTTTTATTCTGCTTGATCCTATTAATTCTGTAGTAAGTGTTATCATCCTGAGCACTCTGTCTTCCAGTTGACTGTAATGTACAGTACAGTAGTTGAATACAAAGGAGTAAGGTTAAATTTCTGTATATTAATAACTATTTTGATTAATACATGGGTTCTGTCTAACCCTTATTTTATATTACTGTATTGAACCAGTGAAAGTAAATAAATAAATAAATCTTGAATCATGATCTATAGAAAAAAAAACAAAACTGTAATTTACTATCAATAAGTGCACATCCTTCTCTGATCAATACACTGTAGAATTCAACATAAACAAGAACATCCAACTGTAGATTTTAGATTGATAAAAAGTATGAAATTACGCACAAAAATTAAGCATGAAAAGTGAGACTGCCACAAGTACTTAAATCGTAAATTTACAGTCTGTGCTGAGATCATAAACTGAAACAATAAAAAATTTTATTTTTAATGCACGATGCACTGGAAGTTTAATAATTTTTATATTAGAATTGCTACTTAAATTGTATTTCAAGATGGCAGCTTTCAAACTAATTTTTTATTAGTACATGGTTTGGGATATGAAAATATTGTTAGAAGGTGAAATTCTGATGTCACAATTAATAAAATGCTTCGCTATACTCAATCCACATGTTCTTTGTTAATTTGAACTTTGATTCTCATTTGTAGTTATTATCAGGTGAAAGTTAAGAACTAGAATACTGTGTTCAATAGAACATGAACCCAGTCATTTTTCAGGATTAATGACCAAATTTGATTGAATTGGGTCCAATTGTTTGCCATTAGTAGCATTTTGAAATGTTACCAGATAGAACAAAAGAATAACCCTTTAATGACCTTTGACCCTAAATCGCTGAACACCATAGAGACCTTATGCTAATACACTTGTGCCCAGAACAAGATTGTGTATGTTATTTGTGACAGAAGAAGTCTTTTATTCATTATTTTTATTCAAGTTTTTTACCCTAATGACCCCTATGTGATCTTTGACCCCAAGCAGTGAACACCCCATGTATGAGAGGTGTCACCGGTAATACTGACCAGGTTTGGTTGAATTCGGCACAACCGTTTGGCACTAGTAGCATTTTGAAATGTTTCCAGAAAAAGGATAGAAATTACCCCTTAATGACCTTTGACCCCTTATCCCTGAACACCCTATAGACTCTGCCTTATGCCAATGTATATGTGCAAAGGACAAGACCGTGCTACCTTTAACCCCAAGTTGTGAAATGGGAGGTGGCACTGGTCCTACTGACCAAGTTTTAATTAAATCGGTCCAGTAGTTTGCCATTAAGTAGCCTTTTAAAATGTTGCCAGAAAGAAAGGAGAAACTGCTCAGAAACAGAACCCAGTCAGCATGGTGCTGACTGGGTAAATAAGCAGTGCCATTAATATGTAGTGAAATGCATTATATAAGCCACACCCACAGAAATTTGAGTACTATGGGAGTTCATTCACCTACTGATACTAGTATTAAAAAGTTAGTACTCTAGAGAATGCTTTGAATGAAATGAAATTAATTATACAACATAACATTACATTTTATCTTTTGCTTTTTCTCCTCTGGCCAATTATAGATATTCTAGCTTGTACTGTACTGTAGCCTGACCTCATTTCATAACTATTAAGTTACCATTTGCATCATGTTTCATTTAATTTCGATGTGTTCATAGCTAACTAGGCTAATTCTTGCAGGTTTGATTTTCATTGTAAACTGAGATTTTAGCATGATGAACATTGACAACATGCTAGCTTGTACGAAACTTATATTGTAGATGACTTGGCCAATATGCTTACCAACTGACTGACCACTAAGTTGTGATACTAGCCAAGGTATTCAGTATGAATTGGGCTTTGAAACATCTGGACAAGAGCCTATATACAGTCTTGTGCTCTAATAAATTTTCATCAAAAATCCAGGCATGCATTAACAGTAAGATCAAGTTCATTATACTATTTAACTACACATAAAAAGAAATTCTACTCTAGTCTAAAAAGGTTTGTGTTTTTGTCTTACCATATATTTTGTATTGAATTGATATTGTCTGAGAAATCTGACATCAGTTTATTCGCTAAGGGAGTATTAAACTTATTTACAGATTCTGTAAATTTAAAATAAGCAAAGATAAAGTGCAGGTCACCTCATAATTATTGTGTTATACTTTATCATCAATATTTTTAACTCTGCTTTTAAGGTGATCCGTGTATAAGACGTACCCCTAGCCTGAGAAGATTTTTGTATGTCAGGTGTATAACTCAACCCCCTCCTCTCCTTTTCAGCTGGCTAAAAATGCTGCCAAATATAGGGCTAATCTTCATTTTACAGTAAATATTTTAATAGCATCAACCTATAATTAGGTCTCTACAAAAAAACATTATCTAGTATGCTATTTCATATCAAGATTTTTCAAAAGTTGTTTTCAGATTATTTTTTATTCATGATTTATTCAGTTTCCACTAAGCATCAACATAAGCAGACAGATATCAGCGTTGTGTTGTTGTCTTCAGCATTCATAGTATTAACGCTCGCTGCTAAGTGGTTCTTGTCATGACAAGTGTTGCCACTTCAGGTACAGTACATTATGCAAACTGTTCCTCTGAAGTAGATGATCTTGATTCTTATTTAGTAAACTCTTACTGGTATCCTGACCCTGAACTTGTTCGCCTTTATATCACTTAAACAGCAGTCGTAATATTTTGTTAGCCTCTGCATTCATGCCTGAAAAAGAAAACATCCTGTTAGGTCTCAATTCAGTACTTGGTTGTAACTCTCTTTAACATGCTGGTTGTTGGAATGCAGGGTGCATGCAACATTATCACATGACTCCAAACATGTGATGACCATGTTAAATTAAAAGTTGTTTTTATTTTCCTACCGTCATAAGTAGAATGTATGTTACATCTTTCCGACATAATACCCTTCAAAATTTGTTGCTTTTCGTTTCAATACCCAAGAGTGAAGTGTAGTGTAATATCAGTGGGTAGATTGTTGTGTGTTACTGATAGTTAGGTGCATAAGTATTAAGCATAATATTTGTATTGATTTTGAATAACTTAGCTTTAATGAAATGTATTTACCCATGCCTAATATGTTAGATATTGAATTGTAGGCCTACTGTAAACTGTTGTCAGTACAGTATAGTAGCATAGTATAACAACAGATTTCATCTTTTCTCAAGCTACCATAGGCCTACTACTTTGCTGTAGTAAAGTGACTCTCTCCTCCGTCACTCTTTGCTCATAGATCTTTTCTCCTCTTTTCTTTATCTTTCCAGCCTTCGTTCGTTCTTTCTTTCCTTCTTCCTTCCTGTACTTCTTTATTCCCAGTTTCTAACTTCTCATTTTTCTTATCCTTCCTGTTCCTTCCTCTTCTCTCTCCCTTCTTTTACATGCTGTACTTCTCTTCATTCCCAGTCCTTTATTTCTCTCCTACTGTATCTTCTTACCATTCCTACTTATTCTGTTCATACTCCATTCATTTATCTTCTGTTCTTCCTCTTTATAATTTTTTATTATTTATAATTTGGCTAAATTTAACATTTTACTAATATTTGTCCTAAAAATGATTTTTATTACGGAGTTTTCGGTTTACAATGACGTATAGTAGAACGTACTATTATCTTCATGCCTGAACCATTTTTTATGTTGTCTCCTGAAATCTGGAACATTTGTCGGCTGAATCTATATTTCAGGCCACAACAGGACTGTCCACTGTAATAAGCACTGGTGTGTCAGTTTTTGTGTTCATGACATTCCGTGTACGCATCGTAAAACATAAACATTTATGTAAAGTGGAACGTAGAATGCATGCGACAACAGTTGTCAATCAAAATCTCCTTATATAGTATTAACACAAAATCAGAATGGAACAACTTTTAACCTTTGACCTATTAGCAGACCTGTAATATTTATCCATCATTTATAGTTTAAAAACCTGAGTTTTGTCTGTAGAATTTATGCCCAGCAATTATATATAAAAAACAATGTGATAAATTAGGCACAAACTCAAGGAAGGGTACAGTACATGCACTGCAGATCCTATTACAGCTCATAGTATTAAATTATCAAAGAACAATGGTTTGGTACTGTAATATTGGTGATCAAATTTCTGGTGCAGGAACTTGTTATTTAACAATGGCATTGAGTTGATCCTAGAACCTGCATCTGGTACTGTTGTGCAAACTCTTGATAACAATAATTTATGTTGGGCTTAATATCTGCAGATTGGAGCATTGATAAACTGAGTTATGTTTCATTGTAATGATGTTTGTAGTGAAATCAATCCTCATTGATTGATTTGGGGTTGGGTGGGTAAACAATTGATGTTTCAGACCATCCTTTGTTTTCAGATTTAAATTTATTGCTTGCTTGTTAAATTTATATTTCATGTTTTAAAGAACCATGTTATTATTAAGTATTAAATATTTCATTTCTGCAAATATGGGTCTCCCTCCAATTAAAAACCACTTTTGGGATGGGGTTTCTATGGTCTTTAGAAGCTTTGGTCTTTTTATTTGTTATGGGACCACAGAAAAGTGGTCTTTAAATGGAGTGACATGTATAAGAAAACAGAAACAAAACTATACAGAATAGTGTGAAATAAAGTAGATAAAAATTTGAATAATTAAAATAATTAAAGAGGCCATAGTATCTGAGGTTTCTTCACTCAATCCCCCACTTGCACACAATATGCACAATGAAATTTTTATCTGGTAGTAAAAACCACCATTTAGCTTTTCAGCTCCAAAAAACAGCCAGGTTACGGTATTTTTTCTAGACAAGATTCACTCAGTTAACGTTAAACTTGTGGCTTTGTAAGTAATTTTACCAAGGACCAATGTTGTGAAAGCTGATTGCATCAGATTTTTTTGTTAAGCCTAGTCGGCACATAGGAGTCAGATTTATGAGGGAGGGGATAGGGGTAAGTTTTTACAAATTTTTAAAATGGGGGAAGAAAAACGTTACAATGAAACCACTCTAAGTCTGAGAATGACATTTCCGTCCATCTAGAAGTGCAATATAGCCATAAAATTTCAGACTTCACATCCAAATATATTAGGGCTAAGGTGGTCTGAATTCTCCATATAAGTGTTTTTTATTTCATATTCCTGTATATAGCCACTACCAAGAAAGTAGTGGCTTAGGCCTCGACCAGACATACAAATGCACAGATAAATCCGGGAGATAATCAATGCGTTTTGGATTGCAGGATGATTTATGTGTTTTATGAGAGTTTCTGTAAATAAAGAAAAAGAAAGGATGTGGCCCAAATGTAGGAGGAGGTTAGAATTACCTATTCAAATCAAGAAGTTTGCATTTTTTACAATACACTTTCAATTGTAGGTGGTCCCTTATTAAGGTCACTGTTTTCCAATTTCTGACAATGTTGTTATGAGACTGTTTAGTAGTCTAGTAGATGTTGAGTTATGATTTTGATGAAATTATTACCGTAATATACAGAGCACCGGAGCACCGGTAAGAGCTAATGCTAAATCGCCATATCCATCAATCGGCACAATTTGCCCAATCACTCCCGAAAGGATCGGAATGCACTTCTTCTAGTAACACAAACACTCCACGCACGTTGAGAAGCTTTACATGTCTAACAACGAGAACATGTCAAGAATATTAAACAGTAATTTCATGAGATGACTCTGTCAAAGTCAGTACATTATATACACTGGTTGAATTAATGCCATTTAGAATGAAACACCCATCATTAAAATACCATCTGTTTGAACCTTATTTTTACTGTTACCAACATACACAGTAATTGTTGTATTGTAAGAGGGACTGAAGCTCTCTCCAGACTACAGTATCACATTTTCTGTGACAAAAAACTATTATATGCCCATATATAGTCATGATGTGCCCATATATGGTCATGATATGATGTAATCATGACCATATTTAGACATGTCACTTTTTTTTCAAATTAAAATTTGATAGTTTGGACAGGTCTCAAGTAAATCTTATAATTGTATCAGACTCATCTGGATTTCAATAGAAGTTTTTAAATCTAAATTTCATTTTTATTGTTTTAGAAGTTTGTTCTAATAACAGAGCTCTATCATGACTGTTCATAAATGTATAAATGTATGTATAAATAACAATAACAATAAATAAATAACAATAACAAATAAATAACAATAATTAACAACAATAAATAAATAACAATAAAAAACATCAAGATCTTGGTGTTTTCTTTGACAGTAATTTAACTTTTTGTAATCATATTAATTTCATTGTCTCCAAGTGTAACAAATTACTTGGTTTTCTTTGGAGGCATTGCAGACATATTAACGATAGTGTATAAGGCTTAAGTCTTTAGTTCAGTCCAATCTTGAATTTTGTTGTGTTATTTCTATTTCTCTGCATCAGTCGACTAGGTTACAATGTGTTCAAAATAAGTTTTTTTGATTTTATTTTCGCAATTTATTTTTGTTAGTAAAGATTTCTCATCCCCATTTGCTGACCGCCATAAACATTTGATTCAATTTTTCTTTTTAAATGTATGAATGCAATCTACGATAAGAATTTTGCAGTTCATTTTCCTCCTTCTGTACCACAATATCAATTATGTAATCCTGTTCTTTTTTCAATACCAGGGAGGAGAGTCAACGTTACTAATAATGGGTTTATCAATCGTCTGCCTAAGTTATGCAATTCTTTATGTAAAACTGATTTTTCTATTGACATTTTCTGTGATTCTCTTATGTGTTTTCGTCAAAAAGTTTTGTCCAATGTTAGTAATATTTATTTCCTCATAACTTTTCATTACTTTTTATATTCACGAACGCAGGCAATGTGTTCAAAATAAGTTTTTTTGATTTTATTTTCGCAATTTATTTTTGTTAGTAAAGATTTCTCATCCCCATTTGCTGACCGCCATAAACTTTTTGATTCAATTTTTCTTTTTAAATGTATGAATGCAATCTACGATAGAAATTTTGCAGTTTATTTTCCTCCTTCTGTACCACAATATCAATTATGTAATCCTGTTCTTTTTTCAATACCAGGGAGGAGAGTCAACGTTACTAATAATGGGTTTATCAATCGTCTGCCTAAGTTATGCAATTCTTTATGTAAAACTGATTTTTCTATTGACATTTTCTGTGATTCTCTTATGTGTTTTCGTCAAAAAGTTTTGTCCAATGTTAGTAATATTTATTTCCTCATAACTTTTCATTACTTTTTATATTCACATATATATTTATAGATTTTATTTTTCATTCCTGTAAAGGGTGACCTTGGTCACTGTTGGACTGTAATAATGAATAACATATAACATTGTACATTGTTTCTATTTTGTGTAAAGAGGTTCCTACTTTGTGTTGGGCCCTTGGCCCATGTTTCCCTCTTGACTTTATTGTCAAATTTGTAATAAATAATAAATAAATAACATTTTTCTACAATAGCCTAAGAAACAATTATCATTAAAATAAATTATTGAATTAAAGAATTACAACAAAAATTTATTTTTAAGACATCATAGGCCCATGTTAGTGTTAATACTGTGGGTGCGTACACAAATCCTCCTCTACCCCAAATTGGAATTGTCCACATTTCAAGACAGTCCAGAATTTCTTGAATATAAAATTTATTTTTTTGTAATGAATATTGAAAGAGAATCTTAAAACTATACATTTTAACCAGTTATCTATTGTTAAGCCAGTATTTGGCCATTTACAATCCAACCGGGTATGCGTCTGACCCAAGTAAATCCACCTTTGCACACTCCTTTCCACTCCACCCCCTTTCTTCATGGCAATCCTGGATATGACCCTACATCATTAGATTTTAAAAAAATGTTTTGCATTTGATTTCTCAAATATTTTAGACTTAATTTGGTTTTAGATGTGAAAGGAAAGGGAATAATTATGAAGAAATTTTACATATTGCCAATAAATCAACCAGAGCATAAAGCAATTAGACAGGCAAAGACATGTCTGCTGCTGATAACTTAATTTGCTTTGAGCTTCATTGTATGCTGAAGTATGAACTTAGTATCTTTTATCAAATAAGAATACAGATAAATTTGCAACATTGTGTATTTAAATAGTTTACAATAAGTTAATACACACTTTTAGGGTCAGACAATCTAGTTGAGGTGAGTGACACTTTTTTTTTTTTTTTGGTTGAGTTTGAAATTTCGTCAAAAGATGGCAGAAAATTGTGAAATTAATGAAAACTGACATGATCCGAAATTGTCTCTGTGCTCGAATTGGAACAAAACAATTTTTATGTTTTTGGCCTGATGATGTTGATAAAAAATGCTTTAACAGTTCATTGGCTTCTATAGTACAGTGTGTGTTTTATATATTATTGAGTTAATAAAACAGAAATTTATGTCTAGAACTGAAGATGAAATTTGCATATGAAATACAACCATCATTGTAAAGTATATCAAATCTTATGTGAAACAATTTGTCTGATAAAATCGATAAACTGCGTCTTGTTGGATGGAAATAAATAAATGACAATAATGATTAAGTAATGTATAATGATGTTGTATTAATCCACTACAGTACAAGCACTTTCACTTAATATTTTAATTAAATTACTATTTAATTATTACTCAGTCCATAAAGAAACAATAAAACTAGAATGACCAAAATCTGCACATTGAGACTATACAAATATTCTCTTAAATAATATTATAGATTAAAAAAATTAAACTAGGATCTTGTTTTCCTTTATCTGCATGTGACCTCAAATCCTACTTACCTACTTTACCAACAGTTCACATTAATACTTAACATTGCAACGGCCTTTGACCCGTACCGCCCTTGTCGTTCTATTTGATTCACTGTTGTGTGATACTATTTATTCTTTTGGTCAACAGTGAGTTCACGGTAAATGCAAATCTGTTTGTTTCTATCTTAGCATTAGGTGGATAGACTCTCTATGGGCATACAGTAGGATGTTTTTGGCCTTTGTTGGAAGGGGAAATTGGGAATGAATAACTAAAAGCTCCCTTCTCCCCTCCCCTTCCCCCTCTCCACCTATGCCCATGAGATGAATGTGATTAGATTGAATTAGAGAGTTACAGTACACAGTAGTTTTTGGTTAGAAATGGTTTTGAGTTCCTGCTATTAGTTTTTCCTTTAAATAAAATAATAATGAAATCAATATGATTTGTTGGTTTTTAACTGATTTATTATTAGGTTGATTTAGTTTTTGTCTCAGGTTTTGGTTAAGTCTTTGATAGCAATAATGTTTTGACCTACCTGAGACAAAAATTCGTAGTAGAGTCGCAAGGGTTAGTTTCTGCTTCAAAGTGAGCAAGTGGTTGGTGACTACAGTATGTAGTTGGTTGTAAAAAATAAAAACTCAAAGATTTTAGTACTTAAAGAAAGGTCATTGACATCACAGGCAGGCTGACATTGTTGTGTATTATATTGTGAGGGTTGGATCATGTGATGATTCCAGTGACCTTACCTACATCGGCAATAATGCCTCATGTACTTTTACTAAATAAAATTAAAGAGACTGTGTTCGAGTAATGCTTATGTTTTACCGTATCACTATATAAAAGTACAGTTGTACTATAGAACAACAGATTAAAATTATTTTTATTATTTTTAACTAAAAGTAAATTGTTCTAAAAACTATGTACAGTACAATTGTAATATTAGGTGAAACACGTTTTTTTTTTTTTAAATCTTTCATTCTAACACCTTAAGTGATAGTTATTTTTTTTTTTTTTTAAATTATCTTTAAGGTCAAAATGTAGAGTATTTTTACCAACTATAACTCAAATTTGCCAGATTCTCAAAGCTGACTTGCTGTGTGAATTATTTGGTCATCGGATAATGTAAATTACCTTTTAAGTTTTTGTTGATAATTTTATTATGGCTGGCTATTATTCTTAACTACTTGTTATTGCTACTTTCACGCCCCTCCAAAATTTACTCGTGCCCCCAGTAACCCTCCCAAAAATCACGGTCAAGTAGTTAAAAGTCACCAAAAATTACCTTATTGTGCAAGTTAGCACCCCTCAACTGATTGTCGAGCCCCCACTTCACCTTCCCATGAGCACCCCGACTTGAAGACTTTTAGATACGCCACTGTGCACGCATTTCATTTATAATTTCAGTTTTCTAAATATTAATTTTATCATCTTTTTAAAGAGATTTATTGATCATCAAAGGAATCTCACACTGCAGTATAGTAGTTCATTATCCTGATTAATTTACCTTCATCCTGTTTGTTAAAAGTCTAAAGTAACTATCCTGGCCTTTGCATCATGCTATTAGTTGTGAACATATACTGTATCATCAACAAGGATGTGATGTACGCCTACGGCTTCCAAATCACATGGTCGAGTGTTTGAAGTTTGTCAATTTAGTGTTTACTTTGCATCTTATAATAAAAGTTATCATCATTGACATTAATCGGACATTCAGCTAGTTGACTGCCATTGTTAGTTTCGGTCCTACATATTAATGTAAATATCCTTAGCTTTTTGTCATGCTATTGGTATATGTTTTTTGTAGTACATTACTTTGTCATCTTGTAAAAAATATATTGACATTAAAGGGGCATTTTATTAGTTGACGGTCATTAATAGTTTTACACCTACATTTAATCCTTATTATATCTGTGAAAATATATAAATCTGTGAAAAATATAAACGTCCCTAGTTTGTCATGTTATTGGTTATGTTGTAGCCCTTTTCTTTGTCTTATAAAAAAAATTATCATTAACATTTAATTTTAAGGGACATGAAATTTAGTTGCCTGTCATTAATATTTTCACTACATTTTATTCCATATATCTGAAAAATCAACATTAGCTTTCTGTCATGTTGTTTATTTTGTAGCCAATTTTTTTGTCAACTTGAAAAAAAATAATTATCATTAATTAAAGGAGTATTTAATAACTAGTTTCATTATTAGTTTCAGGCCTACAGTACATGATAATCCTTATTTATTTATGGAAAATGGAAAATTTTGCATTTGTTGGATCCCAATCAAAAGGTTTGACTCTGACCACTTGTTTATTTTCCTTGATCAAGGCACTTAATTCACATTGCCTTTTTAAATTTAGGAGTATTGGTAGATACCTGGTAGGTTTAAAGACCAATGTACTGATAACGAGCAGCAACATTGTTGTTGAGTACTCCCCCAGAGAGCCAAGTATTATGTTTCATTGTGTTTGATTCAATAGACCGGGATAATGTAAAGCCCATGCAAGCATTAACATAATTTTTATGCACTATTTAAAACTGACATACTACTTTTATTATCAACTTATATTCTTTGTACCCATGTTAAATTCCTGATCGTCATGTGATCATATAAGCTACAGTCTTATTTATGACATACCAGCAAATTCAACATATTTTTATTATTTAATTTTTTTTATCATTTTCTTTATCATAAATATAAAATCAAATTGACTGCTACTGTAAATCTTTTTCATAAATTCTAATAAATTAGTGCACATCGCTAGCTTCCGTCAGTGGGTAGATTATTTCAACAGAATTCAACCAACTGTTAAACACCAGATCAGTGACAATATTCTAATTTCACGCTTCTTTATAGAAAATCTATATGCGATTATAAAACCGGAAGAGATGACAAACATTTCCTTTTTCATGGCTTTATTTAAATTTTGGTTTCATTTTACATTGTTACATAAATTGTTGAAATATTTTGTGATTTTGCAATTTAAAATGCATACATAACATACTCTTTTCTGTTACCCCCTAACTCCCCCTGAAAGAGTAGCTACACAATAAAATGTTGATTTATGTTTTTCATAAAAGAGTACTTATGCCTACACTTTCAACCCCTCCCCCCAAAGCGTATGTTTTGTACTCTTTTGAAAATGTCGATAATTATGGATGACCCCTAAGTTATTGAGCTACATTATTGTTCCACCGTGGCGCGCTGTGTACGTGGGTCGGTTATAGCAAGGAAGTATACCACCTTGGGTTATAGCAAGGAGGTATACCTCCTTGGTTATAGTAGCAGTAGGAAGTAAACAAAGAATGGGTTGTTGACCAAGGGGTAAGTTTAAATTTACCTCCGGAATAGTTTCGTTACGCGTATTGACAGTGAGCTAAAACTTGCTTGAACGGTCGACCACCCACTGAGTGCTCAGCGCGATTACCCGGTGAAATAAACGGAATACGGTTGGCGTTTTTTGCTTGAACGGGCCCTTAGAGGTTTTACGGTATGCTACAAATCTCAATTGATGGTATTGTGACAAAAACAAGCCAAACCAGTCACTCCTCGCAAATAGTGTTTTGAAGATAATGGCAAAAACATCTTGGAATATCAAAATTATTGAAATTTGTTTTATTGCACTAAACTAACCTTTATCTATATCATGCTATGTTAATATCTTCCCAATTTTCAATGTTAAAACTGCTAGAGAATACCCTGAATTCATAACCTTTAAATTTTAAATATTTGAATATTAATGCTTAAGTTTAATTAGCTCAACACCAAGTGATTTTTAGCATTATTGTTGTTCACCAAAACTTGCATTAACAATATAAACCAGGTAATTAACCTTGTGCACATAGAATTATAAGTAATTTTATTGGTTTTTTTGTTTTTTTTAGGTGCTAAATAGAATTTTTTTGAGAACTAAAGACAGAAACGTTGTAACCTAACATGTTGCTTTCACCACATTTCCTGTTGTTTTGTATTTAAATTATTTGTTAAAACTTGTTTTGTTGATTGTAACTAGAATTTACTTTGCAAAACAACCTTCAACCAGTATAATTGTGAACTATCTATCATATCTATAAATCCCCTGTCCATTAACCTACATACTGTAAACCCAAATCCAACTTATACCATTAAATTTCAAAAGTTTTTAAATCAAGTCCTCAATAAAGTTTGTTTACTTGAGAATGTTGCCTTGGAAGATTTCATTAACGAACCTCATTAGATTATTCTGTATATAATTAATTTTAATTAGTGTTAATAAATTCATCAATGAGGTTTAATGAAACACTATTAACTTTTTGTAAATGCCAATCAGCATGATTTTAAAGTAATTGGACTATACCATTATCTAGTAGGGATAATTTAACATTTGAATTTGTTGAAAATTAGGAATCAATTCATAATGATTTGCCTAATTTACTTGAGAAAACCAACTACCAAATTTTTTTTTATTTTGTATCAATTTTCGTAATAATAACAGCAACCAGTGAGTAGATAATGTATTGCATACATTGTACTAATAATCTAATCAATGCATATAAAATAGTGATCATTATCTATAAGATATTTTTAATTTGTCAAGAGCTCTGCAAAATAAAAAAAAAATTGTGTTGATTGAATTTTGTTTTGAGTTGAGTTATTGTGTTTACTGCCCACTTGCGGCAAGTAGACACTTTGCTATCGTCTCTCTTGTAAGTTGTAGGAGTAAATCTGGTTGGAGGAATTATGGGATATCCCTCAATGCATCATAAACTAAAGGTAGAAATGAACAGTTTACCAAAAGTAAGATTACAAAATGTGTCATGCCTAGATAAGTCCTGTCCTAGAAAGAACTGAATTTAACTTTAATTCGTGTGCATTTCCAATACAGAAAGCGTGGATTGGTTATGAGTTAAAAGTAGCCTGCCTCCCACCCCAAAACAAACTAAAGCAATAGACACATGCTGCCGCTCGTTACAATACATTACCGTACAATGTTCTCCCGAAGCTGTTTTAGCTGTCAATTTTACCAGGAAAAACTGACAAACCAGTAAAAAACTTACTAGGCCTTGGTAGCCTAGACTGGCCTGCTTTCAATAAACAAATATCAGTCCAGGCCTAGGCTATGATTTTGTATTTTATTGTTATTTTAAGCCATTTAACTCCATTTTAAAAGTGGCAATACCTCACGTTGCCCACCCTTAGCTGGCTCTATTTGGACAAATTTACCAGTAAAAATTTTTCAATTGGGCGAACACTGCAGTAGTCAAGCACCATAAAGTTGGATGGATGCTTCATGCATTTAATCTCCAAACATTCTATTCAGGATGCTTTATCTGTCTGATCTTACAATAGTTTATCTAAGACTAAATCTCTAAATCATATGAAGTAACTAGGTTATTATATAATGGGTATGTAGTAACTGTTGATCCAACAGAAATATCTCAGCCATGTTTTTGTACTACTTGTATTGATCCCTAGTTTCCTGTGAAGCCAGTGGATCTAGGGAAAAATTACTGTTGTGAAGGTCAGATCAAGGTCATCCATATCCTGTCTGTGCACATGCTTCTTACACAAAGCAACAAATAAAGACTACGATTCTTGAGAGCACCGTATGACTTGAGTTGTTAGTAAATTTGTAGTATTGCATGCAATTCAGACTCGCAATTCACCGAGAAGCTCCTGATTTCATCGGGTGGCGCCCAAATTTTCGTGCAATTGTTATGTTTTTTATAACATGAATTGCATCACTGTCTACTAATGTAATTTACATTACTCATCAACTTGTGGTTATTATGCTTGTCCTGGCTGCAATTCCTATGGCCATGGAGGTATATTTTTTAGTTCCATGGTGTGACTACAGATTTTTCTATTATAATAAATATATATTCCACTTTATAGATACAGTACCGTAGCCTGCTAAAGGAGTAGACTATGCATAAACACACAATAATGCATGCCATTATTTCATTTATTTAATTGAGCCTAGAATATCTGCCAGCCTTTTGGGATAGCTGGAACAGTCATCCTCTATGGTGAAAAAAATATAGGCATAATAAAAATAGCATGTTTCTTAATCTTTTAAATGCCAGTAGGTTTGATTGTGTTCAACAATTATTCTTGCATGGGCTTTTTAAAAATGAGTAGGAATACGCTTTCTTTTCCTTAATATCTTAACAAACATTCTTAGCTCACATACACAGTAGTGCTGAGCACATCTACTGTCTGTAGTAAGCCTTGTTCCGGCCTAGTCACATGCAGATATCGTAAACATTATTTTCTCAAGGATGTTTGCGTTGGGAATGTGTTTGCTTCCCCAGTAATCCATGAGCTGCTTTGAAGTAAAGTGCGTCCTCTATAATTGTTGTTTTTTCTTTGTAGTATTGAATAATTAATGAACATGTTCATCTATGTTTTGAGTATCTTAGGGTTCATTTATTGAAGTATATATTTATTATTTGTTAATGGATAAGTAAAAGGATTTTTTTTTTGTTATTTTTTTTGTTAAGTGTTTTTCTAAATTAGCAAATTATTTTCTGGAATATTTTTGATTGTACGAAAATGGGAATCAGATTAGATACAGTAGGTAATGCATTAAACACCATACAGTATTGAGTTCAGTATTGACAGTCACAATACTGATAACTATACATTACATGTACTGGTAACTAATGTGTTACTATGATTATTGTAACGTAGACGTGTATTGTATCATAAAATGTCTGATACGTCTTGTTAACTTATCAAGTGCTCATACTTTTTTAACTAAATTTGTTTTCATTGTGATCCTTCACAAAGTTAGGATGTAAAAATTGTAGGCCTATATACACAGTAGGATAACTTGTACTGAGGGTGTTGGTATAATGACAAATTAGCACATAGGAGTCAACATGTTTTAAATTTCTATACCTAGAATTACAATATGGTAAATCATAGATAATATTACTTTCTAAAATGCTCCTCTTTTAAAGTTTGCCGTCAATTGTTAATGTAAAGATAACGATTGAATTTTTAGTACCAATTTGAAGGATATCAGAAATTCTAACATGCTTAATGCAAATTGACATTTAGTGTTCTTAACATCCTTTTGAGTAGGTAATATTGATTCAGCATACAAAGTTAGGACAGACATTAGCTACGTAACCTCAATAAATAAGACCTTTGTAATGGTGGTTAGTTGTGTCATGAAGGGTGCGGCACAGTGATTGAAGTTCAACCACTGACATATATAGGGGAGGGCGCGAGGGCGCACATCCCCTAAAAAGACTCATGCCCCCAGTTGCCCTCTCCCCTATTGAAAATGCTCAAAGCAAAAAAATCAAGCTTAAGTATATATCAAAATCTCCTGTCACATTATTTTGCGATCTACTGTAGCGCCTCCTTACAAGTCAGTGAGCCCACTTCACCAACAACCT
>NW_022750702.1:546811-551730 GCF_011630105.1 Anneissia japonica
TTGGTTTGAACCCATTACACCATGTTAAGGTAAATGCATAAACAGTATTTTCTTTGTTTAGCTCTTTAGGATTAATAGCATCATTTTCTTTCTTCAAAGAAAGGTAAATTTTCATATTATTCCTATTTTTCTTTTGTTTGGAAAATATCATGATTACTACTAGTAGAGTTGAAAAGTACAGTCTTTTGTAAGACCAGTCTCTGTAAAATGAAAGTTTAGTGAGCCTTCATGAATAAATAAATAAACTATATTAACACCAAGCTTGTCATGTGCCATTATTAGTTTCTTTGTAGTTGTAGAGATATTGATTACAATATTAACTTGAAATAACCTCTCAAATAATATATTTTAATAATTATCTCAAAACCAGGCTTTGTAAGCCACAGTAAGGGAGCTGTTTACATATTCTAGTGAAACTAGTTAACATAATCTTCAGTGAGAAATTGAACAACAAAGAAAAGTATTGGAAATAGCACCTTTGTCTAATTGCAATGGCTGTGTGAGCTTGGTGCATAGGGTAGAATTTCATAATCCGGGGTTCAGTGATTTTATATTCAACAGTATTTACAGTATTACACAAGGGTAACCGATTTAGATCATAAACATCAGGGTAAAATATTTTAATTTAAAAGTAAATAAAAATCTACTTATGAAATATAATGTAAGCTTAAAGATAATAATGTAAATAATAATGAAATACAGTAATAAATAGTAATAATAAAATAAGAAAAATGGTTTGACGATAGTGCTCTAGATTGCAAAAAATCACATTAAACCTGTCCAGACTATTAAATATTATTTGACAAAAATGTGTCACTTTGACTAAATATGGTTATGATGACATCACATTTTGACCAAATATAGGCACATCATAACTATATATGGGCACATCATGACTATATATGGCCATACTTGTAATATAAAATAGTTCTGACAGGGCTTCAAACAGTAATAGGAATTCTCAGGTTGCTGAGTTGTTTGTTTTTTTTCCTTGTAAAAATATTAAGAAATTTCTTTTAATTAAAAAATAAGTTTTAGAAATTAAACCAGATCTTACTGTATAGTGTACTCAGCATTTTTTTCTTAGGTACTTTCATATACTGTTTCTCTTTCAGTTCTGTTATTTTCCAAGTACTCGCTTATTGGCACATCGAGACGACTTACAGTATGTTATATAATTTTAAGATTGGATTGGATAGATGCTCTTTTAATTAAATACTGATTAATAAATTATGAATTTAAAGAACAATAATGAATTGTTATTAAAGAAAATATGGATAGGGGAGTGGAAAATAAAATGAGTCGAACGATGACATTACGTGGCAACTAGTGGCTCTCATATTTTCCCGGGCAATGAGTGACTGTCATAATTTACCTAGCAACATTTATAGATTTTTTTTTCTGCCCCAGGTATGCTAATGGTTAGCGAGTACCTCTCTTATTGCCATATTATTATCATAACACATTGAACTACAGAAATTGAGAATTTCTTATGCAGCAATATTACGTGTGGGCCAGACAAATTGTCATATATGTTAATGAGAATCATAATTTAGGCTGGAGAAGAGATTATTTTCTTTGGAAATAAAAATAGTAATGATTTTAGCAGATATTTACTTGGATCTTGCATTTAGAGGTTTTTGCTGATCATTTCAAAACCTTTGAAAGTAGGTCACTGAATTCAACCCATTTTGTTATATTTGAGTTTATTTGGGAGAATGAGGAAGAGAGAAGGGGAGCAACTGACGTGTCTTGAGGGTGCAATTAAATAAAGCATTGAATGAATATTTAGTGAAAGGTTTTGAATGAAGTTATTATACTCATGTAAATAAAAAATGGCCTACATTGAACTAATTTAATTAAGATTTTAATGTTATAGAAATTCTCTATGCCAAGCTGTCATATCTCCAAATGGTAAAACACTGTACAGCCAGGCCCCTTTTTGACCACTGACACCTCTCCCCATGGTCAATTTAACAATGTTTCCGACTCCCACCCCCTCGTTTAAACATATTCTCCATTTTTTAAAATATTGTAATTAATGCAAGACCATGAAATCTCTGAATTGTGATAACTGATCCAATGCTATATTAATGTGAAAAACCATACAGAGAGAAAAAAAATAGCAAGCTAGAATTTCTCACTGTAGTTAGATATTGTTCTTTAATATATAATCTTACTAGCATGTGTACACCAAATTGTACCTAGATAGTTCTTGCCTGGACATGTGTATCGATAAGTAAACAATTACAAGCAGAAACTGACTACTATATGTTATATTTTAATATGTGCACCCAAACCTATATTTATATAGGTGTATTTTGTTAAAGTAAGAATTGTCCTGTTATTAACATTTTTTATAACATTTGTTGCAGGAAGTGTTAATTTTTTGGAAAGAAAGAAATAGGAGATGCATAAAAAAAATCACAAGACAAACAAGAAGATAAAAATTGTTACAGTACATTAATAATTTAGTATACTGTCACCGAATCCTCGTGTGGATATTAGTAAACATAATACCTTACTGTAGGCAGTATAGGGCATAGACATGCGCTCCCGCAGGAGCCTATTTTTTATTAAACCAACATTTTAATGGGTGAAGTCTTCTGTAAGCCGATATCTGACGTAAATAGTTTTTTTGATGTATTATACTGACCGGATATTTTCAAATTGTTTTCTTTGTTTATATTACCTTTATATTTGTTTTTTTGTTCTGAACTTTATATAGCAACACTGTAAATCCGATACTATGCGAAAAAGTTTATATAATTTTGACAATCTTTGTGTATAACCCTTTTGAATGAAACTGTGTTAAGCTTTAAGGTTTGTTCAAATAGTCTTTAATCCTGTTGAAAATCTATAGATTCTTTCTGCTCTGGTAGCTTTTGAATATATTTAGTTATAATTACACCACAATATGCCAGGTCTTAAGTTGAAGGCTGTGAGTACAGCATTTGCTGTTAAGTTGCTGGGCTTTTCTCTTCCTGTTTATGACCTATATTATACTGGCTATTTAATTTTTGTTTTGTTTTTTTTTGTGCTAGATTTGTCACCATTATTTTTCTTTAATATTTATTGAACTCTAATGCCCTACTGTACAGTAGTTACAAGGTGGGATTTCATTGGATCATGTTCAATACCAAAAGAGAATGGGCCTTCTATATGAGTCAGAAGCAAAAACAGACTTTTATAAATCTTGTTTACTTTGTGAGGTCACAAATTATGCTTTCCGTAAATCACATTTTAGCCTTCATAAATTTTTATTAAGGAAGTAAATAAGTTTTTGAATGATTTTATCTCAAATTATTGGGGACCCAATTAAACACAGGTAGGCATTAAAACATCATATTTTAGGCCTTAATTTGGGGGTTGCCAGTTAGGATGTAGAAGAGGCTAGGCCCTAACAGAGGTCTGGTTAAAATCGATAGTTAAGCTATTTTATTATAATTATTGTTTATGATGTTACCCTGATGGGAGAAAAATGAGTTGGTCCACACATGTGGCAATACCGCCTAGCTGCAGCTGCAAGCCACAGGTTATCTTCCTACCTTTACCTTTAAATATAATTTTTAATTCAGGTTTTTTTTAGATTGAAATCATAAAGTGCTTCTTTTTACACCAATAAATAGTGATTTTCTTATGTAATAGGCCTACTGTATACAATATTTTTCCTCTAAAGAGTTATTTTATGTTGGGTAGTGTTAACATTTTATCTGCTTATACTGATTCTAAATACTGGTATTTCTTTGTGAATTTTCCATGTTAAATAAAGTCGTTTCAAAATGAGTATTGTTTGGGATGTGTTTTGCCAAGGATCCAGCACAAAGGCCACCATATGAGTCACAACTGAAAAATTGTGTCATGACTGACTATTCCAATGAATGAATAAATTTGGATATATACTTTTGAAACAGTTGTCCACACTATTATATCAAGGTTTATTGTTCCTATTTACATTGTTGTGAGTTCAGTGCTCTTTAGTAGACGTGAGCTGTCAGTACTATTTAGCCATTAGTATTTGTACTTGTAAAAAGTACCTCATTAAACTATTCTCCAAAATGTTATTTTAGAGTCTTCTAATACCTGTTTCTCCTATTTTTGTTCTTTTGTTGGTTTGTAGTTACTGTAGTTTAAGTTTATTTATGTATTTATCTTTTTGACTAACAAGAAACAGGTGTTCTTCATTTTGTTTTCGATCCTGTAAAAGGTTGTTAATTTTTTCTTTTACTTTAAAAAAAATAATCTTTCAAATTTGTTACAGTATAAGACTGCAACAGAGTTTGTGAGTGTCACCATTGTGTTAGTGTCATCCAATGTTAATCAATAAATAACTGCTAACTGTTTTCCATGTTTTAAATGACTTCAATTAACAAGTTAATCAATTAATTGTTAGTTTTATAAGTGCTGAGTTCCGTCTTCCTTTGTATTCCATTAATTGGTTGTTATTGATTAGTGCACCTGTGGTCATGGTGTAGGGATTAATGAAAGCATTGTTTAGATGTTGTTATTATAATTACACCTTAAACCACTTAAGAAAGTACTTAATTAAGACCCTCAAAAATCCAATTAAAGGATTCAGTTGCTCAACTGAAGGAATCAAAGATAATCCAAATAGGCAAAGATTAAAACATTAGGTTTTGCCGATTCCCATCAAAATTTACTTGGAACATCCATTGGTTATCGGACAATTAAGGACCGTTTACGACAAATCCAACTCTCAATTTTTTTTTTCGGTAAAAAAGTGCTGAAAATTGACAAAAAAAATGCCGATAATAGAGAAAAAACGATCGTTTTTTTCATCTTCAGTACAGGGAACAAGATGTGAAGTGCGCCACCAAGTGTGTTTTCTTTTTCTGCAGAAAAAAATAGATTCCCTCACACCATAGAGAAAATAGAACAGAAGGAGTAACATCGAGCGA
>NW_022750702.1:551818-570700 GCF_011630105.1 Anneissia japonica
GTGCTGTGATAAGCTCCGCGGGTGGCCGTAGTGCAATTTAATAGGCACTAGCTGACTGTTTAATTGGATTAAAGATAAGCGATAAAGTCGATGTTACTCCTTCTGTTCTATTTTCTCTATGCTCACACACACTTGTTGACAGAAATCGCGGACAATTTGATCGTAGGCATACATGTTTTTATTTGGTTCTTTTTAGATAAACAATGTTTTAAATATGATAATAATAAAGTACTATGAAGAAAAATAATAGGTTACAACCTATGCTTCAATTGGCAGATGTTTTAGGCCTAGCCTAAGTACTACCTAACTAGGCCTAGACCCCTAGTTAATAGTAATAAGTATGGCTAGGCCTTCCTACCTGGCCTAGGCCTAGCCTAACAGCAGTTAGCCTACTGAACCACAATGCTTATTAAAATGATTATGGAACAAACAAATCTTTTATGTAAAATTTAGTGTCTGTTATAGCCTTTGTAAAAGATTTGGCTTGGCAACAATGCAGTTTTTGAAATCTCTAGGCCTAAGAAGCATACACATTAGGGCCTAGGCTAGGCCTAGGCCAGCAAAAAAAAAAAAAAAATCCTCCGCCCCTGAAAATTTCTGAGGGTGTGATGCTAAACAAGTATATATTTTTTTTTGGCCTAATTATAAGTAAAAACATTCAAGGATAAAAACACAGAAAAGTACAAAAAGCAACTTATTTCCACTGTGGTCCCTAAATGAGAATACAAAAATTACAGAACAATGAGGAAACAATACAATAAATATACATTTTCAAAATGTTATAGTCTTTGTTTAAAAATAAGTCAATTCAAAATCGTGAAACCAATTTAGCACTTAATCACCATTAAACAAGCTAAGTAGTACAACAGCAATAACAACTTCGTTTATTTAAAGAGAAAAAAAATTGTGCAAATGTAGACAGACGGAGTTTGATTAATGGCAGATTTACAACGTTAATTCATTTTTCATCGCTAAATTTGTTTGTACAGTAATGTGGCATACGTGGTGTTGTAGTGAATACTTTATCTCATTTAACTTAATAATATTTGTGATTATAAACAATGCAACAATTGAGGCTCTTGTTCCCAGACAGAAGTTCTTAATTTAAAAATATTGCAGCGATGTGTTTTAACACCTTTCTCATTTAGAAATGTGGCAAAAATATGGTATGGTTTTGAGACTGTCTCATTTAACTTTAAATATGCTTTATAATATTTTTTAAAAATGCATATAATTGAGCTCTTAACCATAAGATAAAATATATTGTATTCTTGTTCTTTCACACCTTTTTCATATGAAAACTTTTCATTACAATTGATTTTTCTGAACGTAAACTAAGATACGATTGAATTAAAAAATATATTTGGCTATAAATCTGTTTTAATAAATTCAGAAATTGTCTACAAATCCATATAATATATTATTTTACAATAAAAAAACTAATCTAATGAATTTTGATTGGTGAGCGTGGGTGCAAACCTCCTTAATACTATGGATTTTCTGCCAACTAAAACAACTCTGCATTCACATTTTTTAAAAGTGACTATACAGTAGTTTAAAGCATCATAAATATATAACTTTTTTATTTCTTATTTATTTTAAATTTGTTGCAAGTATATTAATTAATTTGTTTTTAGATTAGTAATTTTAGTGTTAATTAATATAAAATATTTGTTAATTTTTTCCTACTATAGTTAATTAAATACAACTAAATTTATTTTCAGTAGTCGTTCCTGATGATCACATAATTAATGTTGAAATATTGAATCCCAACATAATGGCGTGCATTTCGATACTTGGAGTATGTACTTTATTACACTATCTCATCAGTACTTTGTGTGTTTTTGAACATCGTTTGTGGAAGAAGCATTGCTTAATTATCGTCTCAACAGTGATAAATCCAATCTTTTAGAACTATATTAAAAAATAGTTTTTTATACCATTAACTTCTTTACTGTTATTTATAATGTTTGTGTATATTATTAAATTAGATTAAATTAGGTTTGTGGGACATACTACAAGGATCGAGAGAAAAATTGAATCTGTAATTTTTCAGAAGGGAAGCATGTAGAGGAAGACTTAAGAATATGTGGTTTGGTAACACCAAAGAATGGCTAACCATAAAGAAATAATGAAAAAATTTAAAAAAAAATCGCAGACTCACGAGCAGTGACGACACTGAATAATTGAATAAATTAAATGTATTAGTGCTTATGTGTAAGGCTTACCAACCCAACAATATAGAAATAGATATCTTTTATTAATGGCAATAAAAAGGTAATTAAAATGATGTTTACTATTAGCTATCATACAGTATATATGACCTTCATTATTTTAATCCTATTGTTGGCGCTTGCTTATATCCTTGCCTCTAAATAGACATAATGGCTGGTTGCTTATTCATTTGTTTGGTTTCCTGCATTATTAAAATGGATTCTGGCAATAATCTGAATTACCATTGCCTGGCAACCCGATGTAAACTTATCTCCGATGATTTTCAATTTTTTCATCACCAAGATAGATGTGTATTTATTATTTATCAGGTAAGTTGAGCGTCATAAAAGGTATGTCTTTTCAACCATTGTTTCAGTATAATCTGTAACTAAGCAGGCTATAAGATAATTTACAGTGAGTGGTGGTGGCGGTCAGGCAGGCGTCTGACCAAGATTGTGCGGATATAAATTATTTATTTCGTAAATAAATGAAGAACGTTAAAGTATGCTCTGTGGCAGTCACTCATTAATAAACTCTCTGTTTTTACCATTTCATTGAACACAACACCAAACAACCATTCATTCTTAAGACATCAAATTCCGTTGATAGTTATTTTTTTTTATATCTTAGTCCATCAATTGATGAGTCGTACAGTAAATGATACAGTAATTCCCTACTACTACTGTACTACAGTAGTAGAAATTATGAAAGAGTAAATTTTCTTATTGTCTGATCCATTATACTCTCCAAATCAATGGAAGAGTTGCTATGGATGTCAGCCATTTTAATTGCCATCTATAGTAATATTATCTATTCGTGTAGCCCCCCTAGGCTCTTAATTATTTATTCCTTGTACAACCTGACTCCTTAGTCAACTTAAATTTACACATGATCACTGCAGGCCTTGAGGGATTGTACTGTACTTTTTCACTTTCATATTATTGTCTTCATAAGAATATGTGTTTTCCTTACACTAAAACTCAACAAATTGGTGCATTCAAACACAAATATACCTATAAATAATAATATGAAAATATATTAATAAAGTATAATACAAGGGAAATCCGGTAAATATCCAACAACAAAAAATATCAGAATTTCCAACACAACATACAGTATATTGAGTTGACCTATGGCACTAAAAGGCATTTTGAACATCATTCATTACTTGGAATTAAAAGCAGACTGCTGGCCAATTAGCTTGGCTAAGCCTAGCTAAGCCTAACAATCCATCTGTAGTATCAGGAACTACTTGAGTCACAATGCAATGATAATAGGGAATCAGTTACTTTATTTAACCACTGGAAATGTATTAGTCTACTTTCTTATCACACACACCCCTACTCTTTCCATGTCTTGTCCTTCAAACATCCTCTCTTTAACCTTCTATTAAAACTACTTCTTAAAACCATTGTTATTTTTTTCATTCAGACTAGATTAGGAGAGAATAATGTTAATGACCAGTTAAGTACATTACCTTTCCCCCTGAATAAAGAGATTGTCTACTTTCTACTGTAAGCTTTTCTGTACCCTCTAATTCCTTGAATCTCCACAACTTCTGATATCATTAGTCCATGGAAAAGGGATAGTTTAAAATGTTATGTTTTATACAATATTTTTGTTCAGGGTTGTAGCTGTAGAAAATTAAACATTTTAAGGATGGGTGATAACATTGTTAAATTCTAAATAATAAAAAGAGTATTTTTAAGGATGGAAAAGTGTGTGTGAAAAGGGTGCGTGGTGGGCCATCAGATTATATTTGGACTTCAAGGCTAGATGGCTCCGCCCACCTTCACCCGCTATAACTACTGTACAACCCTGCTTGTGAAAAGAATTGGTCCCACACTTTAATCAAGAATTTAAATGCAGGTCATGCAATTGAGGTGGGAGGTGGCATATGTGAGAGGAGTAGGAGGTGTTGGGGAGGGGGGCACAAATAGCAGAATAGTATTTACATTGAACTTTTTTTTAAGAAATGTCATTTTGATAGGTAATCTTTAATTAGAAAGTACAGGCATCAGACCCAAGAATTTTGTTGCTTTAGGCCTAAGTTTAGGTAGGTCCTGGTCCTCGCATGTCAGCAGCTTTTGAGCCAGTTTGCTGCTTGGACCCGCTAGATGCATGGAGGTCTTTTTAGTTCTTGACTTTAAGTCAATTTCTTGCTAGTTGTATTTTGTTTACTTTCCTTTTCTTTTTAGCTTTGCATTTTTATTTAGTATTAAATATTAAGTTGTATGTTTAATTGAAAATGAGAATCCAGCTTTATGGGTCGCTTTGCTACTCAAACTTGAGGTCGGAGGTTCAATTCCTCGCTGTGTATTCCACTTGTGTCCTTAGGTAAGGCACTTTATCTACAGTTAGTTGTCTCTCTCCACCCAGGAGTACAAGTGGTTACCTGATAGTTTCAAACATAGAAATATGCTGATTACAGCTACAACATTATTAATTCTTTTAAGGGACCTGAGTATGTGCTCCATGTGCTACTTGATCCAATGTTGGGGTGGGTGGGAAGATTAATGCTAACCGCATAGAGGTCTCCACAATATGCGCTATATATGTCAAAGATTATTATTATTGTTAAAGGTAGGTACAAATAGAAATACATAAAATATTATGATTCATTTAAACTTATTTTTTTTATATTTATTTTCCTTGCGATGCACTTAGTGGTCTAGACAATATACACTTTAATATGATTACCATTTATTTATCAATATGTTATTATATTAGAAGAGTCACTAGTCTTATTAATTTTTGTAAATTATAAGAAGGTCAAATAAATAGTAATCAAAAAATAAAATAATTATTTAGGTTAATTAAATCCATTGAATTTGGCAGCTGCATTTAAATAAAATATGCTCCTAGTGAGATCATGTGTGTCTACTGCTTTTAAATTAATTGTCCTCTATTGTTGTTTGTTCTTATAATATTATATTTATTGGCCTTCCGTTCATGAATCCATTTATCTGTTGTACTTTTCACTTTCAATTACAAATTACAGTAGATTTAATTTCTTTTCATTTCTGTTTCATTCTTGTTTTTTTTGTTTTTTGTTTTGGTATTGTCTGATGAGTGCCACTGTCGCAAAAGTGCTTTCCAATAAATATTGATGTTGTTTCTCTCTGCCACAAAAGTTAATTATTGATTGTACTGCTGAACGAACTCATACAATCAAACAGGTATCCAATTGAACTGGCCCTGAGTCAAGAACGATTTCACTCCCCCTTTTATAGTTAATCGGGACCCAAAGTAACTGATTACAGTGTCAGGTTCACGTCACCAATCAGTTCTTTAACTTTGTGTCTGGTGCCACAGAAGAGGGCAGTAGACATAGAAATATTTATCAGTGGCATCTCGTGACATTCTAGTTAAATCAAAAGATGTGTTCTTTCAAAAAAGAAAATAAACTATGGACATAAACAGACGGAAAAGAGTTATTTACATAGATTTTCACGCTCTCTATTTTAATTATTATTTTATTCCTGTTTGCAGTTTTAATTAGTAAAAATAATAATGTCTCAGTAAATAATGTTTTATATAAGTAAACTTGACAACTAAAAACATAATTAGTATTTCAAAAATAAATTGTACTTTCTTTTTCAAATTATCCTCTAGGGTTTGCGTGAAATAACATTTTGTGAGATTTCTGTACCATGCGATCATGTGATTGACTAAACAGATCTTTGCGATCAGTTTCCATAAACACTACTTCCTGACCTATTTAAAGGCAACCCTTGTAAAAAGTAGTTCGACCATGGAGGTCTCCATGGTTCAAGCTGGTTATAACATCTGTTTACCAATGTGTTTGTAGGGGGTGGCTAGTTTATTTTGCCTGGAATATCTGTAAATTTGCGGCCCTGCAGCATGCTATAGAAATGGTAGGCCTATCAATTTAATTTATATTATTCATTGTAGTTACCAACTTGTATTCATCTGTTGCGTTATTAATAGAACTGTAAGGCTATACTAATTACCACACTCACTAACCCCAACAAGTGTTTAGCACAACACTGTCCCAGGATGTTTGACAATTTTTTGGGGGGAGGGGGCAGGATCCAGATGAACACAAATGTTTTAATGTGTTGTACTGTAAAACAAAGAAAGTGGCATAACTACCCTTTTTTCCACCCTTTTCCCACAACTTATAAATATTTAAAAAAAAACAAAAAACAATTGAACTAACACCCTTTTTGTGTCTTAAAAAAATCAGTTCTACAACATATCAACAAGTTTTTCCCCTCTGGAGCCTGACTTAAAGGCCAATTTTGATAATTATGGTGATGGGCTTTTATCAGACTGGATAAATATTCTGTACTAGGTGTAAAGATGTATTGAACAAAAAAAGAAAGTAGCGTTAATATCAACACTAAAATGTATTACCAATTATTCTTAAACCGTTCATTAGACCAAAATATAGCAATTAACAAATTGATTTTAATTGAAATTTTAGTGAAATAAGAAATTTGAATTGAAATCATGTTTTTGTTTTTGTAAACTTTACATCTGCCACACTTTTGTGCATAAATGCTTATTAAGTCATAGATACTTCTTACATAGTGGCCCATGGGAAATGCGGTAAGATGTCCGATGACTAAAATGATATGAAACACGTTGAGTCATTTACAGTAGTGGAAAACGCTCCATAATGCCAACAATTATTATTGCTAGATTTTATATTGTTCTATATTTGGTACCACACTAATATGTTAACTTGTTACCATGTCACAACTTGTTATTATCCCTATTTAGTCTGTATGCATAACAAGGACATGAGGTCATGCATATCGTAATATTACTAAATGTCGTTTCTCGAACAATTTATAAAAACTATAAGTTTAATTTCAGCCAGAGGCAATAATTTTTATAATTTCGTCATTATTCTTGATTTATTATAATACAACTCAATGTCTCTATGGTAACTCTATAATGTAGACTTGTCAATTTGTTGCTACGGTAACCTTGGACAGTCATCTCTTTAATATGTCCCCATCAAAAAATATATTTTGTTGTCATTTAGGCGAGACATTTTATTCCTTATTTCGCGTACTTATTTTTTTAAAGATGATCAGAGGAGGGCGGAATAAAAATAAAAATAAAATTTTGTTTTCTTATTTAGCAAATAGTTGTGACAAAAAAATCCAGACGGAGGAGAAATTAAAAATAAAATTTTATTAGTGAATGTAAAATAGGATGGTTAAATGCTTCAAATTTATATAATTAGGAAGAAATATACATATTTTATCTTTGGAGACTTCAAGGCAGTGGAGTGCGTAATAACAATAAAGAAAAACTTTTTTTTTTCTAAGATTTTCACTTTCGTTGCAGCGGGTGCGCTAATTGGCCAAAAATGAAATTTTATTTTTATTCGAAATCATCAGTATTTGCAGTCGGTGGGCTCACTAGACAAGGTATAAAAAAAGTCTTGCCTTAGCTATTATATAACAGAGCTAATTTACAAAATGAAAAACTGCAAAACTTATGAAAGAACAAAAATGTAACTTAATTAGAAAAGATTAAATTAGAAAAGTGAAGAGGATTATTTTTTCACTTTGCAATTCTAGCAATAAATCTTGGATCATGAATAATTAGTGAAGTGTATCTTGATGGTTAAGAATACATTTTCCCAATATTTAAGGGTCATGTATTCTGTCCAAGTGTCTACAGTAGTTTATAAATATCACATTATTTTATATATAAAGGGCCCTATCTATCAACCGACTTTCTATGATAAGTTGGAATGTGCACCATCTATAAGTATGGATATATAAAGATGAATAATAGGCAGTAAACTGGCTATTTACACTTCATGAAGTATGATTATGTGGTAAAGGCTGGACCAGGTATTAGTGCTTTTGTAGGATTTTTTTTTGTACTGACACAAGAGGATGAGGAGAGAAAATAATTGAAGTAGTTATTTTAAAAATATCTTCACTTTTCCTAACAAGTTCTTTTTACAGAGGTACCAGTATATTTTATTAAATGTACAGTAGTGATGCCCTTTCTTGCACCCCTCAAATATAAGAGTACTTGTAAGTAGTAGCCTGCAACATATTTAACACATGAGAACTTAAGAAAGTTTTTGTAAAAAAGGAAATGACAAAAAAAACGGTTGATTGAATAACCAGAATGAGGAAAAGTAGTGTTACAGTATCAGATTTAACTATTTTTCCCCTGGAAATATTCATGCTGTGTTACAATAGATAAAACTTGTCAATTCAATTCAATATAACATTTGTATTATGCACAAGTTGGGCTTATTGAATGCTTCAGTAGAAGGTACCAGTATAGAGACGGTGGCACTTCAAAGTGTTGCGGTACCAGTGTAGAAGAACTGGTAGATTATCATTATGAAATAAACTATAAAGAATACAAATTCGAAAACTAACTAACCATTACCATTACAGTCCTGTTTATCTCATTACTACGATATTATTGTGTTTATTAGACGATAGGTGACCAGTCAATTAATGGCAAAAATCCAGGACAAGTTGGGGAATCCTGCACTGTAAAGAATTACACAAAAATTATCTTTGGTCAAAATAAATGTTGCACTGAAAATTGAAATTGTTAAAATGCAATAATCACCAAACTTTGTACAGTAGTTGGCTTTGAAACTAAGGAAAAAAATTAATTTGCTGAAATCATATCCTAATATTAAATAACTAAAAAGATTTACGGTTTTGAATCGTGTGTTGAATACCAGTTATTATTGGCCTAATGTTGTTGAATTTCTTTTAAGTTTGCTATTTGGTATAGTGCTGAAAGTACCATTTGATTGACAATTGAGTGTTTACCTTCACTCTGAGATGATACATTTGTGTTCAAGAAGGCCTTTGAGCGACTCCCTGTGAATAGACTCATCTGGCGAAAAAGAAAAAGACTATATAATTACTACAAGGTTTTACATTAATATTTTAGGCTTATGTGTTAAATATTGGTTATCGACGTACATTAGATTGAATTAGATATTTGCTATTGTCTGTTACTGTATGATTGACAGATCTGTAATTAAAATCTCATATAACTTAAGATATGAGGCTTCACAGGGAGAGGTTTTTATGGCTTAGTATGGCCCAAAGTGTGCTTTTAGACCACAACATTAGGGATTGGCAGTCAAAATAACGTTATTTAGATAGGCAAATTATTATTCTTTTAAATTTTTGATACGATGACCTAGTCGTGCTTCATCAACAAGGGGGTCCAGGCCTGTCTGACGCTGGAAAATGCCCACCCTGCCACCCACTGGCGCCACCACTGGCTAATAAGCTCAGTAACATGTTGATCTTATAGCAATATTTTTCCCCTTTTATAATAGCAAAACCCATTTTAACAGAAACCAAAAGATAAATAATAATTTGAAAATTATCAACATCAGATTAATCAATTATTAATGGGTTTTTTTTATTGGAAATCAGTTGCGAAAGCAGGACAAAGAGAGTGAAACTTGGCAGTCGCTCTAAGTGCGCTGTTAATACAATTATCAACAGGAGCTTGCATGACAACATCATTGTTTCATATTATCAATTTATGATTCTCCCACTTCTGAACTATCAATATTTATAAGTTACTGTCACGTTCCGTGTGATTTTATAGTAATCAAGATATCACTGACTTAATTAAAGCAGCGTTCTTTGTGAGATCTGATGTCATAATTTATTTCAAGCCCTTGTTAATCCGTGCATGAATGTTAATATTTGAACATCCTGACCTGTCCATGTTTGATTGGTTGTAATAATGTACCGTAGTATATAGCTACTGTACATTTGCATAATTTGTCCTTGGCCTAAGCTGTAGTACAGTTATTTAAGATTAAAGATTTTTTGTCTTTAACAGGTAATTTCTCTTGCAAGAATCCAGTACATTCAGTCAAAAAAAAATTAAGGAACTTGGAACACATCATAAATCAAATAATTTTAGTATCAAGCAAAATGTATTCAATCATTTGATACAAGTAATAATAAAAAGTGAATTGATCGCTAATCCTCATAATTATAGGTTTTAACATTTTTAACATATGCTTGCCAGTATTAAGTTGTTTTCATGTAGATTTTAAAAAAATAACATTTGATCAAATACATAAATTCAGAAACTAAAAACATTTACTTAAGTATATAGTAAATAAATAATAGAAATATAAAATCAAGCAGAAAATGAATCGTAAGCAGTAAAGGTGAATTGATTCTTCACAATTCAGAGTCTGTTTACATTTATAATATGCTGGCACGGAATATGTTGTTTTCATGCAGAGTGAAAGAAAAACATTGTGATAACATTCGACTATAATAAAAAAAATATAAAAAAAAGAAGTACTATCCGCAGTTTATTGTCAGTTTATGAGTAAACTACTCTAACAGTCAGGATGTTTCCTCCTCAGGTTATCTTCAAGAGGAATATTTTCCAATTTCTGTTTCCTGATCTAAATGCTGCTGGCGACCATGTTTCAGTTGAACTAAAAAGATCACAACATAACCATTTAAAATTGCAAAACAGAAGTCTTGTTTGATGTATTGAATGATAAGATGTTTAATAAACCTCAGATGTATACTGTGTATGCAAAAAATTTGATAATAGCATTGTGAAACCAGGAAGTCAATGAATGTTGGTGGTTGAGTGCTTGGTGGTTAGGCCTGCCCTTTTAATATACGGGGTTCGAATTTTGTGAAACGGCATGATTTTGTTCTCATTCTTGAATAAAACATGGAATTAAAACAGTTTTTCCCCTTGTGGGAAAAGGCAATTATGACCTCAATTTGGAGTTACAATACTCCTGCTAATCAGTAGATATTTTGTTCTAAATTATAAATAAACGTATACACAAAAAATCATAATTATAATGAGATTTAAGGGCATCATCAAGTTTATTAATCTAATGTCAGTTGTGTGTAATAAGTGAAGTACAACATAAATTTGAAAAATAAAATAAACAATTAATAAACAGATCACTAGTGATAGCAATACTATCGGTTTATACCATGCTGTTCGTAGTTTGATTTGTTTATTTTTTTGTGTAGCGCTAGTGTATGGTTTTGAATACAATGAATAATCATTGAGGCAGATAACAATGCATATAACAGGTGGTGTCAGATTACCCATCATTGCTTACTTTTAAATATTGCAGCAAGTATTACTAAATAATGTAGCAGATACTGTTAATATATAAATGTATATTTAATAAATGTTTCTTATGGGATATCAAAAAGGATATTTGGATTTGGACCCGGGTGTCCCACCCCTGCCACAGTGTGTAGCGCCTGTTATGGTCAGTACACCAGGAGACAATCCCTAATCTTTTTGAATTGGTTTACAGTACTAAGTCCTTTTCATACACATGGGACCGACAGCTTGACATTCCATGTGAAGGGTGAGATAATTCAAGTGAAAGTGTATTACCCAAGGACAAATACAGTACAAGAATAGCATTGGCAAGTTTCAAACTTGCACCAGATTTTAATCCTTTACCCTGTCCCAACTTGTCCTCATATTAGCATACTAATGGCTATGCTACACAATTGTAGTTAGTAGTAACATGATCATGTTAATACACAAAGTTCTGTAGCAGATAGTGGCATAGTGCTAGCACAGTTGCTTCATGTATTTAATTGAGTTGAATTGAAATTTATTAGGTACTCCAACATACAAGAACAACAACACAGACAAGATTGCACAAAGATAAAATGAAAGCAATTAGAAAACAGGAAAAAACCTAGCAGATACTATAGAGTAGTAGCATTACTAAAATGTAAATGCATGCCTAATTCCACTATGTGCAGTTAATGTCCATATGGGGTCATGAGCATGTCATTGTATACATTTTTGGGAAAATTATGTATTTGTCTTAAAAATTCATAAACTGAATACAATCTGATTTTATGCCTTCCATTGTTTTCCTGAATTATTGAGGATTGGCTTGTGCTTCATAACCGCAAGGGAAAGGCGCAATATAAACACCCAATTCCAGTACCAGTTTGCCTATGTTTTAAACTCGCCAAGGCATCAATAGGTCTTTCCGGATGTCAATCAAACTTAACAATTGGCCAATCAGAACAGCGCCATTAATACGTATGTGTCCAACAAACACAATCTGCTATCCCACAAACGCACGTGTATACATACGTTTACGCTCCTGTTTTGTAGGACCTAGCAACATTATTAATAGAAAGGTTCATTGTTTGTTTGATTTATTGATTGATTGATTGATTGTTTTATATGGTCAGATTTCATATTCATCATAGTAAACCACTTAATGATTAAGATTGAATGCGATAAATTTATTCCATATTTTAAGTGCTGTTTTTTTTTCTATTTTATTCCCTCAGATCTTATCAACTATAACTTGACTACGTAAATCAAACTAGACGTGGGCCTTCAAAATTCCAAGATGAATACGGCAACTTCCAAGTCACGAGACTACTATTGACCATGCCGGGTGGTGTCGTCTGAACACGCTACTTCATTCCTGTTTTTATGTTGGTGATTTTGTTTTTTGTATTGGAGGATCATGACAGCTTCTGTGAACAGAAAGTGGCAAGCAGATTATAACACTTGTATTATAGCATGATACAGCATATTGTAGCATGCCTCAAAGTTTGTCTCACTCCATCGTTATTTGGATTGTTCTTAAGCCTACTCCCTCTTCTATAGAGGAACATTTATAATGTATACTTCATAATACATTATGCTACACCTTATGATGTAGTATGCACAGCTCAATGTCCATATAGCATACTATTTTAAATTAGTGGCATGCTACATATATTGTAGTGTGTATAATTACATATATTCTATGTATTAATTGTTGGGTTAAATGTCTCTAAATTGCAAAAATAAGTTATAAGTAAACAAGATTTCTATGTTGATTAGTATGAGGTAAAAAATCATCAATATTTAAAACAATGGAAATATTTTTACTTTATAGCCTTAATTTCAACACCTACATTTTAACCATCTGATCATGTGGATACTTCTTAATTAAAAGGAAATATATTTCACAATTATTAAATTATTATGTTTCATCTTTGTAAATTTTAAATAATCTCAACTATGATTAATGATTTTATGCAATTGTAGGCCTACCCCATATGTGTATCCCAACCTTCTCTGTTCTATCCCTATCACTATTTGTAACCTCATTTTTTGCAGTCTACCTTTATTTTTATTTGTAAAGAATACACCACACTTCTATCTGTATGTTTATCTGCCTTAAAACGACTATATCTCACCCACTATATCTTTTCCACTACAATTATTATTTCTTCCTTGCTAAGCCAAATCCCTTGATATCCCACCTCCATGTTTATTTACATTCCTCAACACCTCTTAATGTTCCACCTCCATCGTTATGTAATTTCTAAGCCCAATATAGTATCCCATCTCTATATGTATCCCTTCCTTGATATTCCACCCCCATCCCTATTTGTGTCATCTACAACCCACACTTGATACCTAATAACATGATATATTAAGCAATAAACTTTTACACTAGTTAATAAGTATTTGAATTGAGATTATTTTTCAGATCTGAAATACATGATTGATTTTAATTACTTGATTAGAATTTGAGTCCATTTCTCCCATTTCTCCATCCTCTTCACTCAAAATATTTACTAAAATTACATCCCCTCCAATAATCTTAAAATTCCTGGATCTAATCATGTTGATAAAAATAACAGTGTCTTATTTAGGTATAATTTATCGCGTTCATTATAATTAAGTATAAAATTAAGTATTAGCCTCTTACGGGTGAATTCAACCACCCGCAATAATTAACATAATTATCTGTGATATGGCATGTATTAGGCAACAGGCGTGTCCTAAGATAATACTGCATATGGTACAGCCAGCACATATATCTATAAATATATTTCACTGTCTTACAGCCATTCAGTAACAGAAAGCTGGTATGGTGATCAGATCAGAGGATGTTTATTTTTCTATCATGGATGACAGGATAGTTGCAGGCTCACATTAAATAATCATGTCACTACTTTAAATTATGGGATGTAAAGTTATGTTAAGTTAAATTTCATAGTTAACATAAGTCACTATAAGTATAGACATAATCTAAATAAAAATAGATAACCCAATATGATTCTGTATTTAGATCATCAAAAATCACTTGGTACAATAGATAGATATTTTTGGTTTTGGTGTACTGTATATAATCATTCTAAATCTGAGAAAAACCTTACAAATATTCTTCTTGTTTGACTATTTCAGTGCTATGAATTTTTCAAATGTCATATAAACATACAATTTGTGTACTTATAAAAGCTTTTGTATTACACGCTGAAAATGTTTTTATTTTCTGGACCATTATCTCAGAAATTTATGTTTATTTTATATTGAATTTTCCGATCGGCCTCTACAAATTAAATTTTGTAATCAATAAAATAAATTGGAATTAGCACAAGTCGTGGGCGCTGGATCAATATATACATTTTAATCAATGATTGCCTAATTTGGATCGCTAGTTTACATTGTGTACATCTACTAATTTGCCTTTCATGACGACTAATATCAAATTTTCTGCAATAATTCATTTGAATCCTATTCCCTAGAGGGAGCCCTTTAGAAATTACTGGCCGTTAAATGTTAACAATTTTCATTTGATTTGAAAACCAGCTGGTTTGAGTTAATTTTTTTTACAAAATTCTTGCGAAACTAACATGCATGATCTAAGTGTACATTATGCTTTTTTACATTATATTGAGTCATCGCTAATTTTACTCTTAGTCCCTGGGAAAAAAAAATTACATTCCTGCGAAACCAATCTAATGTAGCAACCAGCTGCTTCAGCTTTCATCAATTCACAAACAGGCTAGCTGTGGCCTAGCCAATGGGGAGTTTCCTCCTTCACACCCTTGTAATGTGTCTAGCAATTACACCTACTGGTTACTCAAATTTTGTTATCGCTCATAAACTAGAAAATAATTAAGTTGATGCTGTAGACATGTGTCGTCCCTTTCCCGTTTGTTCAAAAAAAATATTAGAAGTATGTAGAAAGATAAAAGTTTGCCAAACACTTCAAAAATTATTTAAGAACATGACAACAAATACAGGTCTTTCTCCAATTAAAGACCACTTTTGAGCCCAGGGCTTTCATGATCTTTAGAAGCTTTGGTCTTTAATTAGAAAGATAATATTAGAAAAGATAGGTGTTCATTTGGGACTGCAGAAATTTTGTCTTAATTTGGGGGTCTTTAATTAGAGGGAGACCTGTATAATTTTTTTAAGAGGCTGTTGATGATCCCTTTAATGTGAGGCTGCTCTTTTATCCAGAACAAAGACAATTTGTGCATGAACTAGACTTAATTACCCACTCCTTGAATGGAGTGGTTTGCATCCCCCTCGGGCCTCAATAACATGAACTTTTTAAAGAGTAATTTGTGATTGGGGCTATAGAAAACGATGTGAAATATAACATTAATCAGCATATGCTTTTTTTTTCTATATTTGAGCAAGAAATTTTCTTCGCACGGAATGTACACGCAGTAAAATATCTTTATATCTGATCTGTGATCAAGAAAGTATACCTCCCTGTTCTGATAACTTGTTTATATAAATCCATTTATAATCCAGATAAATTCATTAAATTATA
Source organism: Anneissia japonica (assembly GCF_011630105.1). Taxonomy (NCBI): domain Eukaryota; kingdom Metazoa; phylum Echinodermata; class Crinoidea; order Comatulida; family Comatulidae; genus Anneissia; species Anneissia japonica. The sequence continues at coordinate 567,630 of NW_022750702.1, forward strand.
TAGCATAATAAAAAACATTTTTTTGGTGCTTGTGGTACCGTAGATCATACACACTATATAAACAGAAACTAATACCCTAATCCTGAAGGTTTCCCATCATCCCATCTAATGCATTGTACTGTAGGTAATGATTCAATGGAATAATGTATTTTACAGGATGTTTTTTAGCTTCGAAATTCCACCACTAAAACCAACTCCAACTCCAATTAAGCTGCATACTCCTGTAGTGCCACTTAGCTTATGTAGAACATCATGTTTATTATTATGTTTGTGTTATGAAAACAGAAATGCTACTTAAGACAGTGATTAATTTCACCATTGGCAATTCTTGGCCCTTCTGCCTCAAAATGAAAATATTTGATTTTATGCTATTGAATCTTAGTTGCTTCACCAACTGCCATATTAAACATTCATACAATAATCAGTATTGAGGTACTACAGCATTATAGCGGAATATACATAATGGTTAAATGTATACGTTGGCTGATGAAGGAGTAATATGGACGCAAATTGAAGATGCTGCTGCACTGATTGGCTGATTGTTCAAAACAAAGACGTTTTAGGCCAACTTAAAAATTAACATGTTTTCTCCCCCATAACCTTTTTTAGGCCACATGTAATTATGTTGATGAGGTAAAAGACCCAGAAAAACCCAGAAATCCAAACATCATAGGCAGTGAGTAGCAGTGCGTGTCTAGGCCTAGCATAAATGTGTGTTTTGGCAATGTTTTGTGATTGAAAAATAGTATCTTAATCCTTATTTTCCAAAAACAATTCATGCTGAGGAACAGGTATTTTTTATTTGGCCTGATATAGAGTATGATTTACCTCTTGTTATTTTAATGCAATTTTAAGGCATTTTTATTACGTTAAAGAAAAGTAATCTTCTATAATAAAATACATATCAATTGAGCAATTCACTGATATATAAGTTTTCAATGTATTTATAAATTATACTTTTATATTTTTTACTGAACGACTCTGTACATGCTTGTATTAAGTAATTTCTATTTGTGTTATGGTTGTTTTAATAGTGTTTAGTTTTGAATAACCACTTCCTCCCACCTCAAACTCTTTCCTCCCACCTTAATCCTCTCCCTCCTATTCATATCCCCAGCCAATAATGCTTTCACAGTGCTCTCATTTTTCTGGTTAAAAAATGTTCCAGTTATGTTATTTACTGCAGTCAGTACAATACCCTGGCTGTCCACGCAAAATCTACAGATCTTAACAAAATCATTTTTGTGTTTTATTATAAATCATAGTCATAAATATTACAAAAAAAAAAATTATAATAATAATTTGTACCGAGAACAGCAAAAAGGAAAGCATTCTTGTTGTAGCGGACATGTTTAGATTTAAAGGATTAGGTGATAACGATTAATTGGTGACCAAAGAGGAATCTAGAATCTGATTTTATTGTAAGGATTCAATAAGAATATGAATTGGAAATTCAGAGTGATTATAAACATTGTCTATAAAGGTTTCTGGTTAATTAACATAATAGTTATCTGTAATTAATCAAGTAATTACTTCTTCATTACTATTGTAATCAATTAATGAGTAATAATTAAGGTACACTGATTTGTTTTTGAAGTAATGGTTCAAAAGTCTTCCAAGAGTTTTTCGTTTCTACTTGTGTAAATGTTGATATTTGTGTTTTGTTAGATATGAAAGAAATCACAAATATAATCCGATGGATTTTTGTTCCCAGTTGTCAGTAGACTTCAAAATGTTAAGGTCATATTATTTGATAAATCCATGAATTGTTCAATTCTGGTAGAATAAGTTCACTATGAGGTCAGTTATGAAATTCTTTTGATAAAAACATATGGACATGATTTGATTAATGAAATATTATTCAAAATGAAAGATCCATTAATCTTATTACAACCCCTGTTGAAATCTAATTTCCCAACTGTTGAAAACAAAGCCGATTTTATTAATTTTTGTAAGTTACTATTAAAAATGATTTTAATAATTGGTTAATGATATCCCTATGTAAATTATTACTGGTATACTAGAATCACTAATTTATCAGTTGCTCTATTTGGCTACCAATAAGTTAAAAAAATGTTTGGTTTTATCAAATTTTCAAAATGTAAAATAAAAGATTATGTCAATGGAAACATTTTTCCCAAGTAAATAACTTTACTAACCTAAAAATGTTATTTATTTATTTATTGGAGTTTTATTTAGGTTAATTGGCATGTATATCTGGTTAAGTTTTATATTGTACAATATATGCATCAATTCCCTTGTTTATTTTGCAAATATATAATTATATTAATGGAAATTAGGGAAATATACTTGGAAAAAATTGGATTTTAAGTTTCCTTTCGAACCTTGTTGAAAAGCATTATAGAAATGATAATCTGTTACCATGGTTAAAAATGTTTTTTTTTTTTTTTATACATGATTAATATTATTATTAGATATTATTTTTATCATCATTATTATTATGGATAATGGATTTCCGTTCATTTTTAATTATTTTATAATGATTTCCACTTCTGTCCATTTTTGGTAAATTTATATTATACATATGTATCAACTGTAAAGCTATATTTTGTTGTTTTGTACATGTGTTGTACCATAAGTACCATCATAACAGAGGATCATTATTATAACGTTGATATACTACTACTGTATAAATGTAAAACTACAGGGGGCGCTGTTGATATCACAACTATTTTAATATACAGATATGTATGGTATTAACACGCAGGAAGAGATACTGTAATATTAATTTAATTCTTTAGTTATTTTCAGGATGACTGATGGAATTTGAAAAAGCAAAGTTTAAAAAAAATGTCTTTAAGTGATTGGTAATTATTTTTATAAGGTAGAAAAACAAAATGGTTCAGAAATCTTTATGAAAGATTTCTATAATGTATGAAGTATACGCTTTTGAAATGTAGGAATTTATTTGACTTTTGAAATAAAAATTAACACTATTACTCAAAAGGGCATAGGTGTTGATTCTTTCCTCAAATGTTGTCTGATGATATGGTTTTTTTTTTTATGGCTTATTCACATTACAGTATTTGAATATATATATAATATATATA
>NW_022750702.1:571247-587478 GCF_011630105.1 Anneissia japonica
TTATACTATATATGTATATATATATATATATATATGAGTGTGTGTGTATGTATATATATATATATATATATGTGTATAAGATAAACTTTTATTTGTCCAAACATTAAAACATGTTGGAAATTCGTTTTCCATGGCGTATTTACATACAAAATACTGTACATAGTAAAAATCAATTAAAAAAAACATATATAAAATAAATGAAAATACATAAAATATTATTCTTATTACAATAATTATCACAATTATAATCATTATTACAATCATTATCATTACGATCAATACTCTATATGAATGTTTTATTATATTTATTATTACTACTACAACCATCATCAAATTATCTTGATGCATATATTATATATTGTAATCTAATTGAGTTCATTACAAGTGAAAATATGTATATATATATATATGTGTATATATATATTATTATTATGCATATATTATTATGCATACATACCATATGTTATGTATGTGTATGTATATATGTATATCACACAACAACTAGAAACTAGACAGGCCTACACTTATTTAAACTTCTCATCCAGGTGGCATAGACATAGTATTTCTTCATGTATGACTGCACAAGAACATTAACGTGCCAATTCTTATATCCCGTTTTTCTATATTACTCATAAAAAGATGAACATATTTTATTCTCTCAAACATCTGCCTGCTATTCAGTTTCTTAGAAGACCAAATCATTTATTGAAAGTATTAGTAGCACACCTGTAGTTCTCTTTATTGACCTGAGTGAACTTATCCAAGGCTGCTGCAATACATAAGGTACAATAGGATCTAAACAGGCAAAATCACCTTATTGGAATTGTTTAACTCAAGGCAATCGAGTGTGCTGAAAAACAGATTTTGATTTGCGTGTTGAACATTCTTGTTTTTCCAGTTTAAATCGAGTACAGCTCTGTTCACGCCCCCACGTTTTCAAACGCAAAATCAGTGACGCAAACAAAGACCGTGTCTGTTCATGGAGGATTCCTCCTCCTTGGCCTGTTCCACTATTTTCTCATATTAATAAGAAAGAAAATTAACTGCGTCTAGGATTTGAGTACGCCAGCCGCGTCAGGCAACTTCTGCATACGTTTGCATACAGCATATGCCAGGGGAGGATTTAGGTGGGTGGCCTTTTTTGTAAAGTAAAAAAGAAGAAAAGGCGCGCGCCCAAAACGCCTCATCAGAGGTTATTTTCAAGCGTCTAGCAAACGAAAATTTCGCGGGGGAAGCCCCGGACCACCTAGGATAGTGTTGTCTCGATTGCCCCCCCCCCCACCTCACCATCCAACCTCTCTGGATAGTATTTCTAAGCATTATTGCTGGTCGTATTTTCTTCAAAATTTTCTTCAAAAATATTAAGGAAATTATTTTTAATTATTAGTTTTACGCCGATTTATGAATGGCCCCTAATCCCTGAGCCCCAGTGCTTTTCATTGACTGCACTGCCCATCCCTACGTCACTGTGAACACCCCAAGACTAAATCGCTGAGTCCGTCCTCTTTCTTGGGATTTCGTCATATTCATTAGGCCAAATAAAATCAAAAATATTAAGGAAATTATTTTTAATTATTAGTTTTACGCCGATTTATGAATGGCCCCTAATCCCTGAGCCCCAGTGCTTTTCATTGACTGCACTGCCCATCCCTACGTGACGGTGGGGGGGGGGGTCAGATTTCCCCGACGAAAGCAAAGTGGGCGTGGTCGAGCTTCGACTACAAGGTACCGAAAGTGATCCTGGGGGCGAAGCCCCCGAAAATTTTGACAATTTAGGGGGTTTCAAAGGCTTACTTAATCGATTTTGGAGTCCACTAAATATGTAAAAAATACAATATAATTTTTTTTTCCCCGACGGGGGGGGGGGCAGCTCTCCCCGACCGGGGGCGCTGGCGCCACCCCTGAGTTCGGCATGTTGTGTTTTTTAACAACGAGAAATACTTTTTTAATGAACTAAAAAGGCTGGAATAAGACTATCTTGCTAGATGGTAAGTGATGCGACAGTGTTACGCGATCGTTTTGCTTTTAAATATAGATTAAAAAATGTTCTTTGTTGTATTTTTGTGTATTTTCTATTTTTTAGGCATAAAAGACAATCACATCGATTTTATCTGTAATGGCGACTCGCTATTATTAGGGGCCTACGTCATGCTCAAAAAATAATCAAAAACACGCGTTCGAATGAGTAAGTTATATTTCTGTTTTTCATTCTTAATGCCTGAAGGTCATAAAAGTGACGTCTTTTATAAAATATAAACAAATATATAGAAAATATATTAATACGTGGGTGTTTAGAATGACGCGCGTGCTCTGGCCCGCGGAATTGGATTTAAAAAGCGGAGGAGCGTATAAATTACTGAGAATGAAAAAATATCATAAAAGACAAAGGTATAGATTTGATTACAAAATATGAAAGCTGAACAAAACTGAAATTAACCAGACTAAACAAACGACTCAATGTAAACTACTTTAAAAATGCTCTCTGAAATATCATTAGGCCAGGCTAGAAGCAGACGATGGCTATTATTATTATGCGGAACTAGGTCCTGCGTAAACCGGTTCGTTTGTCCTCATTTTCAACATTGTCATATTTTTTTCAATGGTGTCACAGTTACTTTTATTGTCGATAAACGACCAATACATCGGCAGGCTATAGTGTCGTCTGCTGCGCAGTTGTTGGCGCTAAGAAGTGCTCTTACGCAAGGAGGTATATACATTTAAGTACAGAGGTCGACAACCGTGTCACATAGCCATCATAATTATTTTAACTGAAGACTAACTTACTGTTGTCCAGATTTTACTGTATAGGTCTATCTGTCTCTTATACACATCTAGATGTGTATAAGAGACAGATATATAGGCCTGTATAATTATGCATGTATGGTTTTAAAATATTGGCCTACTGCCAATGTGTCTGACACTAGATAACAATGAGTCACCATGGGCTATGGTCTTGTGACGGCAGAACGGTAGTGGTGCCATATAGTTCCACATGTGACAAAACGCTAGTGTTCCGCATGGTTTAGGCCCACTGTACTACTATTTCTACCAGTTTTTATTTTGTGTACCGGATATCCTCATGCCAATATTTAGTCATAAAACGGATAAAGACCTAGGCTTGTAGGCCTACCGTACAGATACTTTGGTTTAATGGACCGATGACGAAACAGTCGAGCACGGAAACCAGGTCAATAACGGGCATAACTTACACATAAATAATACAGCTTTTCATATCTGTATGATTCAGAAATGCTTTTTTCAACGAATGGTGTATCTATGTCAATGTCCTCTTGATTGCATATTGTTTTTGGCGGGAAAATGTAGGCCTATCCGTTCCACGTGAGACGGGCAAGTCTAGTCTGAAAATCAAGTCAAATAACGATAACGACAGGCCCGTAGCCACGTCCTTCCAAAGGGGGTTTTTCTGGGCGTGAGATCCACGGTCGAAGCTCCGGTGGGGTCGGCAAAACCCCCAAAGCAAGAGGATTTTTGTGCTTTATGGGTCTAAATAATGCTATAAAAGCAGATATGTTTGAAAACGCCTGTGTCTGGGTGGGTCTGCAGTGCATTAGTTGGGTAGGACTTATTTGGGAAATTTAAAGAGGGGGGTTCGCCATAAAAAAAAGGGGGGTTTGCTAGAATTCTCCCGAACCATAACCCCCACCCCCCGGATACGGGCCTGATAACAACAACTGCGGCTTGATAATCCGTGCCGCTTATTGCATACGAGACAATTAGCAAAGGATATAGGCTTATAGATATATACAAATTATTAAGATAATATTCAAGACAAAATATAATTTCGGTATTGTTTTTAAAAATAGCATAAATATATATCTTAAGATATGGGCATGCATGAACATGTAACTGCAGAAATACATGTCCTTATATTATTCTACTAAGAAATAAATACAAGACAGACTTTTATAAAGAACTAAAAATCTGACACGACATTCTGTTTCTGTTATTACAGTATTGTATTATTACTGTACTAATGAATCCGATTAATGACATCCTCCGTGCGTCTGGTGGAAAACTGAGGAAATTGAGAGGAAACGCAGTTCGGCAGTTGGCTCTGTTTCTGTAATCCCAGAGCGCCTGATCTATCTTATCTTTATTCGTTCTGATATGCTGGCTCGACTATTGTTTGTTGTAATCCTAAAGGAAATGAGGGTTATGGATTGATCTTTGATGGATACGTTCCACGAAGTCATATAATATCTGGTAACTTCTTGCACAGACGATCAATGATACATTATGATAGGTCTTTCGCTTACTTAAAGGTGGTTTCTCACAAGTTGAGGTGATGATTATTCCAGAAACAGCATTCTGTAAAACATCCCTTCATTCTCAGCCATGAGATTCTCTATGACGCAACTTGGCCTAATAGGTCATGGGTCTATTGTGCAACAAAACGTTTTTAGTTTCCAATCGGAAGTTAAAATCACATCAACTTACCCTTTGCGAATTGACCTATCCGGCATGCCAATAACAGTTGACAACTGACCAATTAGAACGTGTTAATCAATAATCGAGAATACGCGCATGTCCCACGGGTTTACGTACATTTTAGGCTGTTTAAAGACCCACCCCTTACCAAAAATATCGAAGAGGTGTGTCTTGAGCCCTGTCCAGACTATGAAATTTGATTTTACAAAAACATGTGACATGCCTAAATATGGTTGTGATGACATCACATCATGACCATATATAGGCACATCATGACCATATATAGTAATAGGCGCATCAAGACTATCGTCATCAAAGTCAAAAAATGAATGACACATTGTGAAAGCAAACAGTCTCAGCTATAACATACTCAAAGGTGGGAGACGATTGATCAACAACAATCGAGATACGTTCAAGTGAATATAAAAATTATGACGTTATAAATAAAAATTCAGTTTTTAAAAATTCAGATGGCAATATGATGACGTCACAATGTCCGATCAGTTATAATGATCTATAAAATCATATCTACAACTCATTTGCTTTTAGAATATGTAATAAAAATTGGGGGTCACCTTTCATCCTAAGGAGCTATACGTACGCGCACGCTAAAATGCGCGAACGGAAAATTAAGGTACATGACATTCAACCTTGACCTGAAGTTTTACACTCACTTAATGATTCGGAAATGACGACTGGTTAGGATATGCAAAAGTTTTTTGTCAGAAAATATTTCATAGTGCAGACGTACCTTTAGCTGTAAATCAATCATTTAAAAATAACCATCAATTTAATTCTTGATTAAATATTTAGAGAATCTACAGTAGATTCGAGCTTACTTTATCTTCGAATACATGTCGGAGCACAAATATTGTGTTTCAATTTTGCCAGCAGTAATAAAAGTTTTCATATTAATGTTTTCCGTATTTATACTTAATTATTGAACTAATATTATTATTCTTGGTATTCACTGAGTTTCATTTTGGCAAAAAAGAACATTGGAAAACGGACATGCCATTTTTTTTCATTCAAAAACATATGCGACTATAGAAGCAAACAAATGGCAGAAAACAAGTACTGTATTAGGCTTGTCACAATGGAACAAACCATGCATAGGCCACGGAGGTTTGTCAGTAATACAGTCTTTCTCTATGATCACTAATGTCTACAACTTTCAAAAAACCTTATAATGAAATATTAAAATGTACATTATAATGTTGTTAGATAAGATGTATACCTAGGCTTACATTATACCGTGAATATATCTCTTTGTTTATGGCGCGTTTTATGCGTATTTCCAGGCAGTTATTCTACTTTCTGGCCTAGTTTTTCAAGTCTCAATGCGTTTCTAAATCTTGTTCCATATTGCTTACGATAAGAATAATTAAGCTAAAACATTTTTGCAGAAATCATAAATGTGGCGATTCTCACAGCAGTTTGTAAATGTTAGGTTCATCGACCACTGGGCCTTTTGTGAAACACAATAAACCGTACTTGAATGACCTCAGTTTGACATAGATATTTTTAACACCCCCTAGCTTGATGTAAAATGCATAAAAGGGCGTAAGTAATGTAGATGTAACAGCGTGACTTTATTTGGGCCGGTATTGATGGCGACCTCGGTGGATACAATACTTTTCATCGTTTTATTATTGTTCCACTTTCATAATTATTCGAATTTGGTAAAAGTAAACAAAGTTTTGCATTGCTGTTTGTAATATTTTTTACAGTATAATTTTGATTTCCTACTGTATCAGTGTCATCTTAATAATTCATGTATATTTCGGGCTTTTTTAAGTTTAATGTTTAGGCCAAATGTTTAGGCCTATATAATGGCGTTTTTTTTTTTGTTTTTTTTTTTGTTTTTTTTTTAACATTTAATGTTCGAGTGCCTGAGCTTTGGTTGGGAACACTTTTCCCACGCCCGGAAATGCGGTCTTCTGCTAAATGAGAGAAAACTGAAACAAACTTTTTCTTTGTGATGATTCAATCTATTGCGATTTAATAACAGGCCTACAATAAAGCGGGAAGACGGTTCACATAGAGGACCCGGCCCCGGTTCCCCCTCACCTTAAAAACACAGGGCTTATTATGTGTACGAAGCCCATCATCTGCATTATGAGGTTTGTTACAAATGATTAAAACTATTGGCAACAAAATTACAGTATTTCTTTCTGGGTGATCTTTAATTCATTACTTCACAAAAATAAAGAGATACAAGTCAGAGGCGGATTTTAAATCTTTCGTTGTACATAACTTTTAAATAAGGATATTTAATTAATAATATATACGTCTACTATATTTTTAAGTGTTTACATGTATTGTTTTCAACCTTGGAGAACCACTCGATAGTGATATTGTTTCGGTTTTTTTGTTATCCCGTTAGATTTCTTCTTTTCTGTCTGTTTGTATTTACTCGTGTCCTTGAATGTTTTACAAAATATATGATATATATTATGTTGAAAATTGAGGTGAGAAAACGAAACCTTGCGTTCAAATTCAAGACCGACTAAATAGTGCTAAGTATGCATTATAACTTCGTGTTTTGTTTAAGCTGTTACGAAGTATTCAATTTTTTTAATTGTTTAATTAAAAAATATTTAAAAAGGGAAAGGGCATGTGCCCGGCATATAATCCACCCTCATGATCCAAAATCCGCCCCTGAAGCCTTAACCTTTTTAAGGACTACTGTATTTTCTATATATAAATCATTATAGTATTTACTAGACTTGCCACAAGTCTCTAATTTATTGACTTTTTTTCGTATTTAGTATCAGAGAAAAACTCAATATTATTTAAATGTAAGCTTTTATAACTTGGTGACGTCACCGAACACCATCATCATTATCCCCACCACTGATAACGATGATGGTGTTCGATGGCGTCATCATCAATATCCCCACCATTGAATTCACAATCATCAACAACCCCCATAGCTAACCATACATAGCCGTCCAGTCAACATCAATACTATCATTTTCACCTGCTCCCTTATCCCGCATAACTGTCATGTGAGGGTTATTGGTAAGCGGAGGATTAGAACCGGGGTTTTCAGCACAAGAAAGAGGAACATTACCTTTTTCCAAACGCTCATCATTATCATCTTCTTCTCATCATTATAATCATTGTCATTGTCATCATCCTCATCATCTTATCATCAGGCATCATTATCACCATTTTCATCATTCTAATCTAAGAGTACAGAGTAGTGTAATAGTATTATCATCGTCATCATGGTCATCAACAGCGACATCATTATGCGTAATCATAATTATCATGATGTTTATCGTTTGGTTTACTCACCATCATTCTGTCTATAGTTTCAACCCCACTTTACAAAGTAAAGCAAGTGTAAAGAACAACAACGTCAAATCATTTCACTATAACCATGATGATGCAACACCCATCAGTTTCTATTAACTAAAAAAAAAAAAAAAAAAAAATCAGTAGTGACGTCATAATTTCATTTGCAATTTTTCAAGAAATATTGGCTTCTTCGGCGTCAATTCTCATAGGGTACTCTCAAAACTTCACTATAATTGCATAATATCAACAGGCCTACATTATGCCTTTTGAGGTAATTGAAACATTGTTAAATATTATGAAACACGAGTGTGGAAATAAATGTTTAAAATGTTATCCTTAAAATCGGTTAAACGCGGGTTAGCTAGAAACACTGTCCTTACCGGGGCTTGCCTTCTCTGGTGCCCCAGGCGGCCGCCACACGTAAGCTCGGGCCAGTGGCCAAAGGCTTCCTTTTCACATTCATCCCTAACTTCCAAGCACGGATTATTATGGAATAATATGAGGTTTTCTAATTAGGTCTAGGCCTATATGATGATTCTTGAAAATGATCAATTGAAAAGTTGATGTTCAAAAAGTTTTATATATAGGCCTATGTATTTATTCAAAATCAAATTTAAAACATGATAATATAGTAGAAACAAGTACTGAGGCAACAGTTGTCTCAGCTCAATTGATCATCAAGCCCTCCCTCCTACCCCCCCCCCCCCCCATCTTATAAATTGGACTCATCGTGGCCCCTAAATACAGATGTGTTTACTGGAAAAGTTTTCAGTGTCGACATCGATGATAAAACAGGAGAAATATACGTGTCCCAGGTAAATAATTTTCATCAAAAGATAGGTAGGCGTCGTAGTAGTCCTATCCTATCCCTAACCATACTTTACAGAGCACTTCTCACTCAGCTCCACAACTAGGCCAGGTGCTGGGTGGGATGGTGCGATATGAATCCACTTTTCGTATAGGGGTGCGTTCGGGCTAGAACGGGAAAAATCTACATATATAAAGTATAAGGTTGTTACCGGTGTTGTATCCGCTGGTGGTCTATGGTTCGTGCAGAACTCGGCTTTCAAAAAAAACCCATTAAACATCGGACTTAAAACATAAGGTATTATGCAAATGATGAGTTTCTATCAAGTTGCCCTGGACCCTTGCGTCATCCCACGCTGTAATTAAGAAACAGATGGTTGTTGTCTCAAAATCAAGTAATTAAATGACGAAGAAGCTAAAATAAGCTTCATAAAGCATATATTCCAAGCTCCCAATAAATCTCAGATGTGCATTTTGGGCATATAAACCATGAATAAGCTTTCATTCGTTTGACAATGGTAGTTTAAAAATAGAAAATTACTACCATTGTTAAACGAATAAGCTGTGGTGCCATGATCATGCATGCATGTGGCCCGCATGAGGTGGACGTATGTGTATTATGGTAACAATCTGGATTCTAGGCTAGCTCTTCGTTGAAGTAATATATTTTATCAAGCATTTCAGTTTTGTTTTTGGAAATAAACTGTAAAAGAAAGAAGAACCATGAAAATTTAAACATACTTTACTTCTGGCGCATGTTGAAAGAATTAATTAGCAATAAAAAAGGAATTACAAATAAAATTATTATTATTAATTTATCTTTTCTGTCATTTCTTATTTTATAAATATTATACTCTCCTTCTAATTAACCTTACAGTTCTGATGAATTAATTTAGGCCTTCTTTCACTCTCAATACTACTTAGCTTAAGTTAATTGGAGGCACAGACTTAAAACCTTAATGGTTTATTGTGTCCTCCGCACACAACCTTTCTTTTATTATTATTATTATTATTATTATTATTATTATTATTATTATTATTATTATTATTATTACACTTACTATTATTATTATCATTATTATTGCTATAAATTTTATTATTATAAATGTTGTTATTTATTTACCTTTCTGAAGAATTTTATATTGTATTTTTTCGTTGTGTGAAATAAAATAAAATGAATGAATGAAATGAAGTAATAAAAAATGCTCCTTGCTACTTACGCATGGTTTGCTCATCCAAAACACTGCAATTTGCACTGTTGAATTATCAGCGGACATCAGCAGGCGGTCTGCTGATAACTGGATAACTGGAAATGGCCGTTTCCGGATTTATCCCGAGTTAGACTCCACAAAAAACTCACCTGAACGCACCCTTTGTCTACACTGTGCAGTATGGATTATTTCAGATGTGCACTTTAAATTAGCATTCTAATAATGATACTGTATCGTAACACTAGGTTGAATTTTTTTTGCATATTCTTTTCAACATCATGATTACAGATGAACAGATGAGCTTAATACTTTTGTTATTTATTAAGAGAGGAGTTGATTATCATCCTGTAGTAGTGTTCTCAGAGGATGGAGAGCTGAAACGAGTGTTTACTTTCGACACCTCCATTGTCAGTATGATCCATGGACTACGAGTATTCCACAATGTTTCATCCGGTCAAACAAGTGTATGGGTCACAGATGTTGGAAATGGTAATTTGAATGCGTGTATTTTTAAATGTTGACTAACCATTTAAACTTTAAAACTTGGGAATATTGGGCCAGCCATATATACACCAGACATTAGTGGTATCAAAGGCACCAGACTGACTAAGATGCTCCAAATTCTTTAAAACTAAAAAAAAAAAAAAAAAAAAACGTGAAAAAAATACTAAAATTACATTTTTAATTTAAGTACGAGAGTGCCATTTCCTGTTATCTTGAGGTTCCAAAGCCATAAAAGTTTGTACCTCAGCCCAAACTATGGTGTGGCTGAGGTAGTCTGCTCTGGACCCTCCTTATGTAGAAGTCCCTTTCTGAACCCTCTTTGCCTTAAATTCCTGGGTCCATCACTTAGACATGATGAAAACCTAAACAACGTGTTTATATGTGAAGATCATTGACTGTCCTAGACAAAGTTTAGGGACTGCAACTCAGTCTATGACCGTCCCTAAATTGTAACATTGCTAATTATTTTAGTAAAATTATAATACTGAATAAATTAAGATAACACTGCCTGTTGATTTTATTTTCAGCTACATATGGACACACAGTAAAGAAGATTTCAACAGATGGTAAACTGGAGCTTGTCCTTGGAACGGCAGGAATAGCAGGATCAAGCTTGAGCCCTGTGCAGTTCGGCAATGTTGCGGATCTTGCTTTCAGTGAAAAGGGAGAGATGTATGTGGTAGACGGAGATGGTGGGGTTAACAACAGGCTGTTGAAGTTATCTCAAGGTAAATATAAAAAATTACAGGTAATAAATTTCTTTGACTAACATCAAGCCCAACAAAATATAATAGTGTTGCCCAAACACTGCGATATTTTTTTAATTATGGTCATTGGTCGAGACTTTTTTTTTTTTTACACTATATAGGCCTAATTATTCATGATAACAATCACTCACTTCATAATTTTGGTAAAATGATAACAACAGGGCTAAATTTCATGAGTAAGGTATTATTCTCTGTACAGATTATCAAATTTACTTTTGACAAAAAAATTGAGTATGCCCATATATAGTCAAAATGTGCGTATATATAGCCACGATATGATGGACCATATTTAGGCATAACTCAAGGTAATTCATCAAAAGGACGCACATCTCGGGACATCAAAGGTTATAACTCTGGCATCGACATTCTAGGCGCATGTGCGTCCCTACACGCTGAACGTCAAAAAAACCATAGCAACCAGACCATAAACCGTCAGCGTACGTGACGATTTACCCACGCGCGTGTTAGTTGCCATGTTAGTCGCGCGTCGTGCGGTGATTACAAAGGCCTAATGATATTTTGCAGAAATATATTCTTCATTTCAACATTAATTTTACCAAAATTGTGGTGAATTGTCGTTCATGAGACTCACTTCGCAGAAAAAATTAATAAATGTTCCAATACAATTTTCCTTTTATTTTCTCCTCTGCCTTGATTTTTTTAGCAAACGATTTGCTGAATAAAAGAACAAAATTTTATTTTTATTTTTTTTTCTGTTCTCCTTTAAGGATCTTTCAAAAAATAATTTTGTGAAACAAGGTATGAAAATAATGCCCGTATTCTTAAAACAAACTTTGGTCGAGCTTCGAACTAGAACTTCATTTAGTGCTTGTTCCAACGTCAATTTTGATTTGTATTCACAAACAACATAGTCGAAATTTTAACTACGACTAAATCAAGTCCTAGTTTTAGTTCAAGTGACGACGACTGGCAAACCACGACTATCAAACTAACCACTGCAAAGGGCTAACTTTAATAGCAGACGAAATTTTAGAGATCCGGTAACACGGATGAATATTAAGCTGCCGTCTGTGTTTCAAAAACGTATTTCCTCATATTATTCAGAATAGAACATTATTCGCTTAATTAATTTTTTATAATGATAACTATATTAGTTGTTAACATATTACGATAGAGAATTTGAACAGTCACTGAAAATTTGCTTTCTTTGGAGAACTATTATAGTTGAGCCCAAACGAGGGGGGCACCATCTTTGTTGTTGTTATGGTGAAGCTACGTGACCGCAACGAGAGGGGATTTCGTGCAAATCAGGATCTATCGCATGTAGCTAGCAAAACATGTTAATTTCTCCTTTTGGAAGCTAAACTTGATGTGTCTTTTGTTTAACACACCGAAGATTTATCAAACCTGCGTATACAATTGTTTTATTCATTTAATTTTATTGTGAGTTACGAAAAACACGTTTTAAATGGGGTAAATATTTTAAGTCGGTGATTTAGTCTGACCCAAGGCTGACTAAAAAAAATCGGCCTGCGGAGGTATCATTTTAGTCGAGGTTCGCGTCATTTAGACATAGTGCAAGTCGAAGTTAATTTTAAGAATACGAAATGACATAATTTTTAAGTTTTAGCTCGAACTACGACTAAAGTTTGTTTTAAGAGTACCGGGGTGAGAATTGAAACCAATGTCCATGAATAAAAAAAATAACGAAGTATATCTCACATACGTATGTGTGACTGCTGCCAGTTAATACACATTGTGTGTGGAGAATTAAAGTAGGTCTACTTTAGAAACTACAGTATTTAAAGGCAGGCAGGTAATCTGACTATAATTACTCTCTATTGAAACTGAGTTATACTTGTTATGCCCTATATACAGTATATTATATAGAACATATTATTCAACATTAGATAATACAGGACCAAGAGGAGAACCTATTGATACTCCATCACATTGCTTATAGTACACATTATTACAAGAAAATACTGTTTTGGTGCAAGTAATTTACGTAAAGTAGTTTTCTTAATATTGGTAGTTATCAGTTTTTGATTATATATACTCTGTCAAGCACAATATTAATTACCTTAGTTAACGGAACATTTAGTAAAAAATGATTCTACATCAACAAAAAACGATAACCGGCATGATAAAGGTGAGAGGGTATCTCCTTGACGCGATGAGCAGCGTCAAACGACCACCAATCTTAAGGAAACTACTCTACGTAAATTGCTTACAGATACCTACACCAAAACAGTATTTTCTTGTAATAATGAGTACTATAAGCAATGTGATGGAGTATCAATGGGTTCTCCTGTTGGTCCTGTATTATCTAATATTATTATGACCGAACTAGAACAGACCATTATTCCTGATTTAGAACAATTAGAAATTATTAAGTTTTATACTCGGTTCATTGATATTATTCAACATGATTTGATTTTTTAGATTTCAAAGTTATGTGGCACGTTGGTGAAGCAAACAGCACCAAAGACGGCAACTTTGACGTACCTCACAGCGTGGAGTTGGATAACCACAATCGTGTGTGGGTTGCAGACCGCATGAACGGCAGGCTGCAAGCCTTTGATGCAGATACGGGCAAGTTTATTGGCAAATGGACAAGTTGTTTCTCTGTTGGGCAACCATACTCTGTCAGGTTAGTTAATTTTAAAGAGAATATATTTTGTCAGTTAAAGATAAAACATCCTTAATATGCCATCCAGCCATTGGCTGCTATCAAGCATTATTACATTACACTCTGACTGTTGTCTTTAGAACTGTGATGACCAATGTATCTTTTATTCCATGATTCATAAATTGTTCAATCTTTTTCAGAATGAGTAAGGATAAAACGCATTTCATCGTTGCACTACTTCAGCAGAGTAAAATTCTTTTAGTTGCCACTCCACCAAGTGCAGGACCAATAGGCGACTGCAAGGTCTTGGGTTCTATAGATCTACCAGAAAATACCGGACCGCATCTAGTGGGAGTTAGCAAATCAACAGGTGCTTTTTATGTGGCTGAACTTAACACACAGACTTGTCAGAAATTTGTACCCATTGGACTACATAGAATTAATATAGATTAAATATGTTTTTCTCTTGCCATATTATTGTTCCAATTAAAGAGGATATTTTATTTTTGTGATTAAAATAAAAAACAGTGATGTAGGCTGGTCTTAGCCCCGGTGTGTGTCACAATGAAGAGTTATATGGATATGTTTTGTGAAAGAGTATTATAAGGTAACTTACAGTACTAATAATTACAATAACAAAAGTACTATGAATTGAGTAACTGGCATACGAGTCAGCAGAAAAGTTGACATGAATAATGATGAGCTAAAAGTGGCAATTGGTGGTAAGTGCTCACAAGTGAAGTGTAAAATGATGTTAATTTATGATCAAATTTTTAGAATAGGAATCAACCTGTACACAGTTGCACAGGATATGTGATAGGAGGTGAGCAGAATGGTGTTAGTGCGTTGGACACACCCAAGCTGAAACACCTAAGGCTTAGGAAAGTGTGGTAGCTAAATTAAGAGCACCACTAACACCTATGCACTATCAAACAAGAACAGATTTACAAGGACATATGTGAGTACTTTTAATGATTTATAAATGTCAAATTACGTTCCTATAAAGTTCCGTATATATTTATATGTAGAATAGTAATTGTGCAAGTAATGGAATATATGTAGGCCCTACGTGGTATGTGGTATTAATACTTACCTTGAATATGATTAAAGTGGAAATGTTGGACATATATTGGTATTGTTTATGAATTTATATTATTGTAGTACTGAATTCCATTTATTCGTAGTATACGGTAAAGCCTCGAATTGAAGCCCAATGGGCATTATCTCGAGAAGAATCCCATTGAATTTAAGCCCTCTTTTTAGTTTGCAAATTTCAAGATAGCATATGATTATTTTCGAGATGGTACAGTACATGGCGGCAGTTTGGCGCAGCGGTTGAGGTTTGGGCTTTCGCTCGTGTCCTTGGACAAGGCACTTCAGCTACATTGCTTCAGTCCACCCAGTTGTATCAATGGGTACCAGCAAACAGCTGGGGACTAACCTGCAATGGACTAGTGTCCCTTCCAGGGGAGGACAACTCTCATCCGCTTCACACTACAGAAACTGGGGATAAGCTCCAGCCCTATTAGCCCCAGTGGCTCGGAAAGGATTTAGTAGTAGTAGACAGTACATACACTTATAAATTTCAAAGAAACAAAATAAATTATAACATGCTTGGTTTATACAGTAGTTTAGGTGATTTATTGCTGGTTAATACTCCATGATACACATTGATGTTACTGTGGCCCTATTTATTGTTTTAAAATACTAATTCCCAAAATTTACAGCATTCATTTTGAAAAGAAGCCCCCTCTTTTCTTTGCAAAAGTAGAAATTGAAAAGAAGCCTGTCTCGAAAAGAGACAGGCTTCAATTCGAGGTTTTACGGTAGGTGCCAATGGTGCCTTGTAGATAATAGCTCTGTGTACAAAAAACATGGTAAAATATCGGGTGCAAGATCATTGTATTTTTTGATTGATCGATAACTTTATTGATTTGCATCCATTGGTGGAAAGCTTTCCAACACAAAGCTTTTTAAAGCAAAAAAAAAAAAAAATAGTTAAAAAATAAATAAAAATAAAATTGATAAATAATAAAATTAATAATAATAATAAATAAATAAATGTAAAGCACCTAAATGAGAGATCTGTGATCCACAAGGTGCTATAAATGCAGTACAGTATTATTATCATTATTGGTTGATGATTGATTGATTTATAGACTACAGGTTATAATTATTATTAAATATTAATTTATGTAATGAGTACACAATTCAAATTAATGTTGAGGGAAGGTGGAAGAAAACATGTCAGAATACTACAACCTCAGTAACATTGGGGTTAGGCTCTAATAAAGGCGTGGCACTAGTGGGAACAAACTGTTTTTATGTGCCCTCCAGACTCCGCCTCTGCCTCCTAAGTTACGCCACTATCTAGTCAACTGTCAACTATGACTACTGAATACAACCTTAATTTATTAAGGCAGGCTGGGTTCTGTTTTCTTAGCCGCTTTCTTCTGATTCTCTTCTGGCAACATTTCAAACACTGTTTGTGCAAAAGGGTTGTGCCAACTTCAAAATTGGTCAGTAGAACTGGTGAGACCAGTGGCGTATCTACGGGGTACGGGGGCACGCCCCTCCAAAAAAGTACTCGTTCC
>NW_022750702.1:587605-589012 GCF_011630105.1 Anneissia japonica
TAAGAGCTTCGGAGAGAACTTACAACGCCCTCTATTGTCCTGTAAAACTTACGACAGCAATTATAGTCGATTATGTTGAAATTAATAATATCGTTCATAATTATTCGTATAGAAACATTATTATTAATTAGCTGGTAGTTTTAAGTTATTTGCAGATCTGACTCTCAGTAGAAGTTAGCAACATATTAGGTTTTTATATTCTTTTTTTCAGTGCTTCTTTTGTCAGTGTTTGTGTAGGTGCATGCTTCACCTACATAAAACTTTGATATTTTATTTGTAATTACCCGTTTCAAAAGCGTATGTTGGCACAGTAAACAAGACCAGTTCTAAGAGAGCATAGAGCAAATTTGCTCTATGTAGAGAGGAATTGATTTCAGAAAGACAATAGGTAATGTAATTACGGAACAATTATTGACATGCGGTAAGTAGTTAAAAAAAAACTAATATATATTAATATATATATTATTTATTTATTAAAGAGATGATTGCTGCCCTCTATAATTTGGGATCACCTCAAACTTTTGTGGAATTTTTTTCATCGATTCTGCAATACTTTTTATATGATTTTATTACTCTTTTAATCAAAGTTTTGTACAAGGTAGATGATTTTTCCATTGTATTTTATGAATGGCACGACTAAAGTTTGATTTGATTTCGAGGTCGATTTTATAATATAAACACACACTGTCACCCACTTGCTCTTGTAACTGTTAGCTGCCAGAAGAATACTTTGCCATTTGTCATAAAAAATGAAAATACAACTAGGAATAGTAGCAAACCAAGATCCCCACAATTTCAGGTTTTCCCTTCCATTTGATCAATTAAAATTCTACCAGCAACTGAGTTAATTAAAAACCGAAAGGTCCATCGCGCCGGGATTCAATATTAGGGAAATTATGTGCCATATGTTTTGCAATTCAGAAACCTTGGGACTTTGTTAAAATTAAAATATTTGAAATGGAATTTAAAGTCGGGAAAAAATATGTTGCGTGGTACAAAACAATATTCACTGACGTTTAAACAAATTATTAACATTAATTGAAAATTAGAGTAATTAATTTCCTCACCAATTCACATGCCCTTTGAATTTTTAAAACTCTAAACAAAGGGGCCTTCTACAAAACAAAACAAAACAAAAAAAACATGTCAATATGAATCTGCAGTTAGAACAGTTAATTATCTGCAGCATGAAGAGAAAAGTTCAATTTAAAAAAAATTAAATTCACATGAAATATAAAAAAGTGCAATAATTTATTTTTACAATTATTTAAAATTTGAAGTCAAAACTTAAAAACCCTATTACAATTAAATATTAAAGCCCCATTTCCGGCAAAATTTCAGTTAAGGAAAATCTGATTTTTATATGTTATAAAAATTTATACTGTAAATACTGTATAATACGAAATT
>NW_022750703.1:0-1136 GCF_011630105.1 Anneissia japonica
CGCGTATGAAACAAAATGGCTTCTAAATTCTCAATGTCGCAACTCTTTCTATCTATGGCTCTGGTGTGTGTGTGCTGTAGTCGCCACCGAATGATACAGTCACAGCTAAATTCCTTTTTCGCCGAACGAACAGTCGACGCCGAAGGCACTGTGGGCGTACTGTACGAAATATTATTTCTTGGGAACGGAATATTAGTTCGAGGGACGAAATACGGTTTTGAAGAAACGAACTGTTATCCCGAGGAAACGAAATAGTATTTCGAGGGAACGAAATATTTCGAGAAAACGAAATAATATTTCGAGGGAACAAAATGTTCCCTCAAAATATTATTTCGAAATTGTTCAATATGTATTTTAACCATGTCCCTTTAGGGGCTCCGTAGATACTGGTATTTTATGTTAAAATTTTAGTCGTGTGTTCCTGTGAAGAAGGATGGGAATCGTTTGACAGCAGTTGTTATAAGTTTGTGGCAACCAAAAGCAATTGGCAAGACGCCAGAACTGAGTGTCTGAACATGAGAGCGGACCTTGTCGTGGTGAAGAATCAAGAAGAGAATGACTTCCTTTCTAGCTCCTATCGTGATATTATATGGCTAGGCCTGACAGATATAAAAAAAGAAAACGAGTTTGTATGGATCGATAATGGTGAATGCAGCAAGTTTTCACGTAAGTGTGTTTGCCAGTTAGGCCACCAGTGCTACGCAACAAACCTAAATTAAATAATAATATTTGAATTATATATATTTCATTTCATTCATTTCACATTTATTTCGGACCGTAGTCCATATTCTCACTTAAACTTAACAACAGTACAGCTTAAACCAAGAGAGAAAAAACAGTGTGACAAAAAGGAAAAGAAATACAAGTTATAGGTATTATAGAAACAGTTTGACAAAAAAAGAATACAAGTTATAGGTATAGCAGTTCACGCCACCTACAATTCAGCTTGGAGCCTTCAAACAAATACTCATTTATAGTGTCAAAAATACGTTCTCGAAAACCATACACAGCCTTTCTAAGATATTCAAAAAATGATGGAATATCATGATTAACTAACATATCGCTAGCACTGCAATACGGAGACAACCAGAGTAACATACGAAAAACATTATTGTAACAGACCTGTAAAAACCTCA
>NW_022750704.1:0-4180 GCF_011630105.1 Anneissia japonica
TATCTATATATATAACATATGTATATATATGTATGTGTGTGTGTGTTTACAAAGTGATTTTTTTTCTTTCCAACATTAGAGGGCAGTGTCCTACATCGGTTTTCTACACGTCCGGTAAGATGGTCACTATGAATCAAAGTAAGTTTAGTGTGTGATTGTTACTTTATACTTAATTATTTACTTACAGATGCAGTTACATACATTATCAAAACTTGTTTTCATTTTTTGAAACAAGTATAAGTAAAGTCAATGATTAATTTACACAGAAAATAACATTTTTTGCACATTATATCACAATAAGTTAATTAATTAAATTATAGATTACAGTACAAAACATTATACACAATGTTATGAATGTACGTTAATGAAATTGTTGGATTATAATTTTCCATTATAATAGAAAGAGTAATACTGTTAGAATCTTGTTAGTTTCAACAATGAGGTTTCTTTTTGAGGGTCGCCATTTAAACTTATTATATTATGGTTGTTACTGTTTATTTTATTTTATTCAATTCTCTACTAACAGAGATAAAACCCCCATGTTTATTGTTCATATTAAGTAAATATAAATTAGCATGTGAACCTATAGAACATTTATCAATTTTTAAAAAAAATTTATAGGTCATATGTTGAACCAGCCGTCTCTGGACTTTTCAAGTGCATGGTGCTAGCTATTTCACCGACAACGTTACAAGAGATAGCGATAAAAGACATATTTAAGGAATTGTATATTATTAGAAAACACGGACGTCAAAGACAAAACCTGTATATACACAATTTTCGCTAAATTTGAAATGAAAATTTCCGAGAACCTGACAACCACCACTGGAAGGCATCCAGAGGCCTAGGTATTTTGATCTGCGTAGTTACCATGGCCAGTGTCTATTTGTGCATGCTCTGTGACTGGTGCACGAGATTGTTGTAGAGGCCCCTAGGCTAGTCTTTGAAAGCAAAATATAATAAAAAAAAATAGGGGCGCGTGAAACCTGCAGTGTTTTCGGCTGTCGAAGTACTGAAAAGAAGATGTTTCTGGAAAAACGAAATTTGCTCAAGCTAGGCTGCTGCAGCTCTGGATGTCCTGTGAAAAGTTGAAAAGACCCTATAAAAATAATGGTGTATATACGATATGGAAATGTAGTGTTAGCGTATTTATATCGTGATGACTCGGTGGCGATTGACTTTACAACTGTGTGTTGATAAATTACGTGGCAATATAAAGTGTATTTAATTTTGTAATACATTCAGTTGTAACAATAGTTTCAGGGATGATGTGTAATTGTATATAAACAAATTGATGCATGGAACCAGTAACAGTGGCGGATTTAAGAATTCGAAATAGAGGGGGTGGGGAAGGGCGGGACTTTCACAGATGGAGGGTGTAATTGAGGTAAGATAATTTATGATTATGAAACCTCTAGAATGCCGGAAATTTCACTCTCAGACTTATATTTAAAACAATTTTTTACTTCATTTATAGTTTTAAATAATTTAAAAAAAATTAGGAGACATGGTCGGCTGAGCCCCCATGAACCTGTCACTGAGTAATCCTATTTGATATTAGAGTCTGTTCGGTGAGGGTACAAGAATTCGTTAAAAAAAAATGCGTGATGCGGATTTTCTTCTTTTTGTATAATAAGCCTATTAAAATATAGCTAATAAATAAGTGAGTAAGCATAGACCTACTACATAATGTAATTAATAGTTTGTACATACTAACATATTATGAAAGCAAGTCTGTGAAGAATGAAATTCTAGTGTTTTCTTTTTAATTTATTAATTTAGTGTATAATAATTTAATAAATTAGTGCTAACACTTTTTCATTAGTTCAAATGTCTGTTGTAAATATAATAAAATGTAAATTTGCTTGTATTTAAATAAAAATATATATATAAAAAGCAAACATTTGTAAAGGTATTTCCTTTGTTATTATTTTAATTTAACATAAACTTTAGGGTATTTTACGGCTGTGCCTCTATTATAAAAGAGAAGCAATAAAGTTACTTACTTACTTACCGTACTGTGTCTACAGATGAGTCGGATTGCCGGTTGCTACACTTGACGGCATGACGGAGTTATTTACATGTTTCTCACCACATGGAATTAAATCGGAATTTACCAGGATATAAAAGGCAGTCTTTGTATTCTACGTATTGTTTTGTATGATAATTTTATTAAATGTAGGCCTATTTGTTACGATTATTTTAATCAAAGTATAAGTTAACCATTAGTACCATCTTTTCCTTATACACATAATCACCCCTGAGTATCAGTAAGTACCATTTTTTGAAAGAAGGATTACATTTTATTTATCAACTGTAAAAAGATCAAACAACAAACACAAAGGAAGACGAAATGACAATAAAGAGCGAAAACGAATAATCATACAGTATGATAAAGGAACAGTAGATTTACATGAGGTCAGAGGTCGTCTAGATGCGTTTACATTCAATTTGTTATACTATAATCATAAGTATCACACGATAACGACACAAAGGTTAAAGGTAAAATACAACAGTATACCCGTACAGTCGAACTATAATGTGGTTGCGCAAGAATTTACCAGATGGAGGGTGGGATGGAAGAATGTTTGCGACGGACAGTGTCCCTGACCAGAGCATAATAGTCCCTTCCGGAGTGTCAATCAAAGTTAACAACTGACCAATCAGAACAGTGCCTGGAATCCACGCCTGTCCAATAAGCGAACGGGTTGTCCCACAAACGCACGTGTTCGCGTATGTTTCAACACTGTCGTCTTATGGGACCTTAGCAACAATATCCAAGAAGATGAGGGAGGGGATTAGTGGAAAGGATCCATTAGGCCCGTTGTCAGAGACTGGAAGAGGTCTAGAAGCAAAGCCCCAGGAAGCTGTGACAATTTAGAAATGTAAAAGATATAAACAAAATTTCATAATTGTGTTTTTCTCTCCCCGACAAAATATGTTATTTCTCTCCTTGGCGTTAAAGGGCCTATAATTGAGTTGTATAAACTGGCCTATATTAAAATGGTCTACTGTCGAGTTGCTTTATACAACTCGCCTATACTAGCATTCTGCTATAATCTACAACTTAGCCCGCATGACCATGTTTCATTGACCACCTTCGTATTTGAGTAACTATTATTGAATTTTTAAAAATATTTATCTATTTCCGTGATAAAACCAACAGGATCTTCGTATTGCAATCAATTAAATAACCGAGTAACCTTAAGATATTACAGGTAATTTATCCACTAGAAGTGACTGTAAGTACTAACAATGGTTTCAGTGTTACATTACGCTCGTTATAATGACTAACAGCATATAGAATCACGCCAAGAGTTTCGTTTAGACATTATATTTATACCTACTAAATTATGATAAAGCTTTAAGAGTAAAATCAAACCTAGTTTCCTGAAAACTTATAAGGCATTCACACAAAATCCAAAGAAAGGCGTATGTACAGTCGTATTTGCTATTTAATGCCTGCAACCAAGCATTACGGAACACAATAGTACAGTTCAAAAGCATTGACAAATGAACCAATTCTTTTTGGATTACTGAACACTGGCAGCAGAAATAAGCGTATTTTCTATTACTTCCTCATATCGCTGTATTTGTATCGAATCATTAGACGTTATGTTTTGGATTAGGATGAGAGTTAGGAATACAATATACTTAAGTTTATGCTGGTTCTTCTGTATCCAATGCAAATATTATGTGGACGGTATGTGTGAGTAAGTATACAATATTATAATTAATTTGCCAGTTTCCTGGTCATTTGGCCAACTGCTATCACCACAACCGCCGCCGCTGCAAACACTACCACCACTACATCTACCGAATCCAGAGGTGACGGAACTAGTGGGTGCTGTGTTATGGAGAGTAATGTGTGACCGGAAATGGTCTGCAGTCAGTTGGTTGTTACCATGCGCCAGTGATGTTGGAGTATATTACAGCAATTTGAAACTATTATGTAGGCCTAATGAATGAATAAAGTTCGGAGTTTGTCGTGTAGTGAAATGATTATTTCACATTTTAAGTGCTCCCTAAATTTATAAGTGTAAGCTAAATTACGGTGATTAATTAATTAATTATTTCGAATCCCTCTTTCCAAGAGGGGATGCAAATGCTTTGTGAAAATGAGTACGCCGCGGTACTCATTTTCACAAAGAAATACACACAACTGGTTAGCTAACAATTA
>NW_022750704.1:4625-6342 GCF_011630105.1 Anneissia japonica
ATTATAACCAAAATATTAATAACTACAAAGTTTCTGGGCGTAAATTCCCTTAATATGAATTAAGGGTTGCTCAATCTCCTTGCCATACAAATTACAGCTCCTACTGACGTCTCAGTCGAGAAATACGGGTAGCTGAAGTTTTTCTCGCAAATCTGACTACAAAACCATATCCAAATTTCACGTTCCACTTTTGGAAGTTTTTTGGAGTTCGCACTCGCCGCTGGGGGCGGCGTTCCGGGAACCCTGCGTCAAGATAGGCTTACACATTAGGCAACTAGGTTTCACAGTAGAACCCTATAGTAAAAGGACACATTTGGGACCACAAAGGTGTCCCCTATACCAAATAGAGGTGTCCCTGAGTCTAGGGGTACCTACCGTATTTACGAAAACATTAAGAGGGATGGCACGTAACATTATAGTAGAACCCTTATTATGGACACCTTTGGGACTAAACAAGTGTCTTCTTAATAGAGGTGTCCCCTGAATAGAAAACCGTCGTCCTCCTAGGATTGATCCTGGAGATCACAGCCTTTTCATGATGTTTTTCCACCCTGGTCTATGAATCGACAACAACTTAGAATTAAATGTGTAGGCCCTATATTATGATATGGATTAAAGTTGGAAAGAAATAACCATGGATAAGGGTCAGTAGGCGTA
The DNA here is from genome assembly GCF_011630105.1 of Anneissia japonica. Classification (NCBI taxonomy): domain Eukaryota; kingdom Metazoa; phylum Echinodermata; class Crinoidea; order Comatulida; family Comatulidae; genus Anneissia; species Anneissia japonica. The sequence continues at coordinate 5,283 of NW_022750704.1, forward strand.
TTTAACGATGCTCACTCTAAGGATTCAGGGGAGAAAATTCTGGTTTATTGCTCAAAATATGTAAAAATATAAAGTTGAATGAATTTATATGTTTTTTAGACTGCTGAAGTTGAATTGTGATACAATAAAAAAAGTGTTCCATTAATAGGGGTTATCTGGCCATCTGCCACAACTCTAGATCTGAAATATACGGTACTTTCCCTCGTTTAACGGAAATGTGTCCCCTGAATAGGGGTTTCCAAAAAAGAGGGGTTCTACTGTATTCTTAATAATGTTAATTGAACTAATTTTTAATAATAATTTGTAATCAAAATACAGTTTATGATATCAAATCAACAAAAATGTAGTCAAAGTCGTCTTAATAGGAGTTGAATAAGTGTTTCTTTGGCTATTTGGCACACTCCGAAAGTATCCTAACTTGTTATTAAGGGTGTCTCCGTCCTCCTTATTGGGGTGTCCTTTAATAAGAGTTGGTCGTGGTGTTAAATGATGTACCGTATTTCCCCTCGTTTCGGAAGTGTCCCCTTAATAGCGATATTCTCTGAATACCGGGGCGTAGGCTTGTGGGTGCAGGGGGTTCGGTCGTATATCCCCTCAAAAAAAGCAAAAAGTTCCACTGGTGTTAGGCTTAAGCCTGGCCTGTACTAAAATGGAAAATTTGCAGGGCTGCAAGTAGAACTCGATCAGGCTAACAAAGTAGACCTAAACATAAACCTATGATATGCCTAGTCGTATTAAAACAAAATAAAAACTCATTTTTTATCCCAAATGTGAATAAACACTCAGACAGTACAGTAATTCGAAATAAATACAGTGCATTCTTTTCCTTCCTTATTGTTTACGTGCCGGCGCTATGCGCCCTCGTACTCGTGCGGCCGTCGTTTCTTTTCACTAGGCCCAGAAATTTTTAAGCTGGTGGCCGTTCCAATTTGTTGAGACCAGCGGCGGGCCGACATGGTTTTTTTTCATTGACAGCTCCACCCATTCCCTTTTATAGGCCTAAAAGTATATATATATATATATATATATATATATATATATATATATATATATAGAGAGA
>NW_022750704.1:8562-13562 GCF_011630105.1 Anneissia japonica
GCCTTGTCTTGAGGGTGTATATGCAGTGGAATATTGAATAGAGAAGAGGTGGACACCAAACAAACTTGCACCCAAGTTCTACTGTACCATTAAATATCCCGAGCACCAAAATGGGACCAGTACCACAGCCCCACCATGTTTGGGGCTGAGGTAAGCAAGTTTTTAAAAATAAACACATAAGATGCCCGGAAATGGCACATTTTCAAACATGAGTGTTCCCAAGATAATACAGGCTTATTCCTCAACAAGGTCCAGAATTCCCCGATGGGTTCATGCATTCCGAGCCTATCCCTCCATAATTATTTATTTCCCATCAGTCGCCCTCTCCCCAAGTCAATTAATACTCAACGCCACTAGATATAGTTAACTACTCAGAAAAAGCTGACACTTGCTAACACTGTCAGACTAGGTGACATTCCTATTCGTTTAAAAAACGCTTGGGTCATTATTCCTATTAACTTTAACGTTTTCTTGTATCCCTAAAATTATGTGAATAAGTAACGCATTTTTATTCATGTGAATGTCGTCTTCACTTCTTTAGCAAATTCTTTTGCAACAATGACTGAAAATCGACCAGGAAAATAATTTATTTTTGAGCGGGCCGGATCGAAATTTTTGGCGGGCGGGCACTGGTTGAATACCGGGGCACAAGGCGAATTCGCCCAAAATGCGATTTTTTCATTACATTCATGGGCAGTTCAATAATTAACAGTTAACTACACACCCCACAGACTCTGCTCCCTGACCCCCAGCTCCTGATCATTTGTAGTTCCGCATTTACATTTTTCGCACCCTCTCCATGGGAATCACGTAACTGCGCCCCTGGAATAAGGTGGGTCCAGGTTTTTCATTAGAGGGGGCTAATACACTTTAATTATCATATTTTTTTTTGAATTATTATAATTGCTCATTATACACACATATGTGCATCGTTGTACTTGCTTTCTATGTTTTATGATATGCTATAATATACAAATAATGAATGTTTATGAGTGCAATGGGCTAGAATATTTCATGAGGATGTTCTATTCAACGATGCGTAGCCGTTGAATAGAACATCCAATCTTTCACCGAATGAAATATTCTACCCCATTGTAAGAATAAAAAAAAATTATTTGTTTTATGCAACACCTGTATCTCTCCGGATTGCCTGCATGCTCTTCTTCGAATACAAGAACCCATCATCATTTCGAAGGCCAGCATAAAATCGGCCTAGGCTAGGCCTAAGGCAGGCTTATGTATCGATCAAGTTCAGGTTCGGCCGGCTAATAACAGACACAAATCCTCACCCGCTGAAGCTGTAAAAATATACTCCATACGGTTAACTGCATATTTTATTGCCTGTTCTGTTGATTGTTCATTTAGTAATTCTTCCAAACCTTCTTCGCTCAAAAGTACATGGCCCAGTCCAGTACGAATGGACCTGCCATTTTATATCGGCGGAACGGGGCTACTGAATAACCAACCCCTTGTGAAGCACGAATTGCCTAGGCTAAGCTAACTTTTCTCGCTCGCGTTGCATTTGAGATTTTTGACGTCTTGAATATGAAAAAGTACTATTCAACGATCGTTAACTAGTACTCAAATAACCATGGAATATACATTTTAAATTAATCTCACGTGACCTGTTTTCAACCAATAAAATTAATAAAATATATACAGGTGTTGTATTATATTGTTTATTTTTAATTTTTTATTATTATATGTTTGCAGTTGCTGTTGCAATGGGAATACACCCATTAATGGTAAGTTAAATTTAATGTACATATCAAATAAGATAAAAGATCAATTAAATTTCACTTATAGTGTAGATAGGCTTGTACAAGTAAAATTCTTTTTCCTGATGCTTATCTCACCTTACCCTTCGACCGCAGCTGAGATGGTACTAACAAAGGTCGGTGAGAAAGCTTGTCACTCATTGCTCCGCTGAGGTTTTTAAGGCTGAGTCCCCGGTGTCTTGGCAATGGTGTCGGGGAAAGTGAGGGGGTGCCTGCCTCGGCGAGAGTTTAATCAATATATCTTGTCTTGTTTCTGAAACTACCGCCGTTTCGTGATTGAATTTATATCAAACGGATTAGAATTTACCAGGAAACCCCAGTCGATTCGCTAATTAAGAGACTCGAGTTTGATTCATAGCAGCAATATTTGACGATAAACACTGGTGCAATACATGGAATTTAAATCGTAAATAGCTTAATTGACCTACCGTTCTCCCAGTTCTTTTTTCTCTGTTTTTGGGACGGGAAGATGGCTCTAGCCCCCGTGGATCTTCACTCCTGGTGAAGTATTGATGTCCACAAAAACCTCTGAAGTGGGTTTTATACATTAAAAACATGACTTGTTGTGTCTCAACTGAAATTTAAAAACAATCGCAATACATTAGTAGGTATGTCACCACTGATGATGATACAGTCTACCCTCCAATTCGAGACCACTTTGTGTACCTGAAATTTGGGGTGGTCTCGGGGTTCGGTCTGAAATTAGAAACCTCTAAAACCACGGGCTAGAAGTGGTCTCCAAACAACATAATTAGATGGTAACTCAACGCCAAAAGTGGTCTCCAAAAGACAACAAGGTTCAACCATTTATTTACTTAAAAGAAACTGTTGTTTGCTTTTAAAATGTTCTCACCTACTTAAACTAAATTGAAAAAAAAAAATCTGAACAGTATTCTGTAAAGTAAACATAATATGTTCTTTTGTGTCACTTGGCCTTTCCTTATGTTCCCAATCTTCAATAAGCAGCTCTCCAATGATTTGTTGATTCATAGCCAGTGGTATAAAACTAACAATTTCTTTTTAAAAATTCAACAAAGGATATTATTTCAAATAATATTTTATTATCCTAAGCATTTTGACACCATTTTTCAAGAAAATCGGCTGAAAAATGGGACAGTGATGAGGAGGGAGGGGAGACATGACCCTTTGGCAGTTAAAATAGGCCTATTTGAAAAATGTCAACTTTATTTATCCGTGAAGTCATATTATGGTCGTATGCGTATCTATATATATGTGTTTGAGGCCAAATCATCGGTTAGTGGTAAAAGAAATTTTAAATACATTTTAAATTTTTTTGGGCGTACTGTACGGAAGAAAATAGGTAGTTAATTTTTTTTCTATTTTATTTATTTATTTTTATTTCAACGATAATCATTGTAGCAAAATGAAGAAGTACATTAAGTTTGGAAATGGCCATTGCACAATGATTAAAGAAAGAGAAAAAAAATCATCTGTACATATTTTTTATACTATGGTGCGTATCTTTTTAAAAGAAGGTGTCAAAATGCTTAGGTAAATAATCTGTTTCATTTAAGACTTGTGTATTTGGTGTTTGAAATATAACCCATAGCCCACCACAATTATGAAACCTTTATTTATATGGAAAAAATTATGAACATTTGCTAACGTTGAAGTTATTTTTTTTTCAAATTACACAGTATTATTACTATTTTAAAATGTGGTCTTCAATTGGAGGTCATTTTGTCACTTGGTCCGTCAATAAAGGTTGTCTCGGTCTCGAATTAGATGGGTCTCGTAATTAGAGGGTAAGCTCAGTGTTAAAAGATAGTTGGTACTTTGAAAAAGTGTTCACGAATTAGAGGGGTCTCGAATTTGAGGGCCAACTGTAATACCACAGATAACTAAACTTAGTCTGTTTGTAAAACAAACCGTAAGTAAGTAATGTTAAAATTACAAACAAAAAAAAAAAAGAAAAAAAAATCATAAAAAAAAATTATAAAGTAAAAAAGACGTAAATAAAAACAAAAATAAATTTATACTAAAGAAAATTATAAAGAAAACAACTCGACTCGACCTATGGCTGCAGGGGTAATAGCAAGGGTTATGTTGAGTGTTCCTATCAGTACACTAAAGTACCCGACCGTACGGAGCTCAGTACACTTTTCATTCAGAATTACTGTGAAATGCTTGCATAATTTATAAGTCAAAGGCGTAAAAAATGTTCATGTATTATATTACACGGTAATTTTGTGTTTAACATAGCTGTGCTAGTTTGAAACGCTATAGAAAACGCAAATCGCATTAACATAAAGGTTTAATTACCCTTTTAATAATATTCAAAATATGTAGAATAACGTCATAATTGAGTATGTACCCATAGCCTTGTTATGGTCTTTGCTTTGACAAAGTTTGGACAAAAATAATAACTTTTACTTCAAACACAGGAAAGGCCAATGATGATGATAATGATTTAAAGCGAATACTATTAATAATGCTAATGCCAATGCTATTATGCTAATGTACTGCTTATTTTATTTCAAATTATTTTAAATGGTCCTCATATTCACACCCTACGCCGGATCATCACAAAAAAATCAGTCATTTCTTTACTGGACCTTTACAAACGATTATAGAAAGTTTTATTTACACCTATTGAAAATTTTTTATAGATATTTACGTCTGGGATCTCAAAAATGTAAATGACGCTACAGTTTATACTCTTGACAGATTTGTCGCAGCACACACTATCTTCCTTGTAACTTAGTTACATTTTTCAGAATGTTTCATTCAGATCAGTTGATCCGTTCTTGAAATATGTGGTCTTGGAAGTTTTCATTTCAATGGTTCTCAGATCTACACCCTATACTCCGGATCGTCACAAAAATTTAATCATTTCTTCACTCGACCTTTTTAAACAGTTATACAAGGTTCAAATTATATACATTAATTTTTCAAAAAGAGATATTTAGGTCTGGGTCCTCAAAATTTGAAATGACTCTCCAATTTACACTCTTGACTGATTCGTCGCCAGCACATAATAATTTCTTCCTTGTAACATGGTTAAACTTTTTCCGAAAGTTTCTTTAAGATCAGTTGATCTGTTTTCGAAATATGTGGTCTGGGACGTTTTCCTTTAAATGGTCCTCAGATCCACACCATAATAATTTTTTTACAAGACCTTTACAAAGTATTATAGAATGTTTCATTTAGACCCATTAATTTTTTTTTGTATTAAAAGAGATATTTAGGTCTGGGTCCTTA
>NW_022750704.1:18727-23892 GCF_011630105.1 Anneissia japonica
AGTCTGTATTTCTCATTTTTTTTATTCTTTTGCGTAAAACTAAAATTCATGCCAATATTTTTCCATGATTTATAATAATTGGAGTAATGCAAATGCATATTTTCTAAAAAAAGTCATTTTTAGTGAAATTTTGCCGGGAATGAGGCTTTAACAGTTACTGTTTTGAAGAAACGGCGATAAAACTGATGTTTATAACGCGCAGTCGCTGACAGTGCGCTCAGCGTGTAGCTCACTCACATGTGTTCGATACTTCCTTAACAACGAAGGTGTTACTATTGACCGATTGAAATGAAATTTCGCAGAAACATTTTACATAATGTATTTTATAACTGTATCAAGTTTCATGTACTTACATTCATTAATAAATGTGATATTACGGATTCAAATGTGATGGTCGTTTTTACTGTAAACAACCGGAAATCGAACACTGCGACCTTGAAACCAGTGCGTTAAACTATTACAGAACGCGTTTTATTCGCCGTCAACTTTATCAAGCCTGTGTTATACCATGGAGGTATTATTGAGAAGGAAATCACTCGGCAAAGCCACGCGCACGCAGCGCTATGCTGAAGTCCCATGTGTTCCCCGCCATCTAATTTTCAGCAGGCATAGTTGACCAAAAAATTGAACATGACGAAATGGAGAGTACCTTATTTTCTCAATGCACACACATACTGTCAATCACTATGGCTGCGCAATCTTCTATTTTGAAGCTGATACATTTATCTCTCATAAAATATCAATCATATTAATATTTTCCTCCAAAAAAGTTTCGAATTTAATGGAACATTTAAATGACCTATAAAAGTATAGTATATTTCAACTTCAATTTTCATAAATTGGCCAAAATTTGCCAATTCTAATTTTAACAGATATTAATTAATAAATGATTAAGGATTATAATAAACTAAGTCATTTTAGGGTTAACGAGGGTTAACTATTCGAAAAATCAATCCAAAATCTGAGTATTTTTCAGTTTTACGCTGACTTAGCTTTATAGTCGAACCAGTCAATCTTTAGACAAAATTATAATGAACACAAAAGTAATTTTAACATAAATATTTTACGGAATCCGTTCCTGAAATATACAAATAATAACATACCAAAATATTGGGTCATTATAAAGATATTTAATGGGTTAAAATCAAACGTTTTATTGTACAACTGCTCTGCTGGAAGCGTATAAATGCATGTCGTTGCCAAGTTGTTGCTAACGAAAAAAATGTGAATTATAGGGTAATACGCCCGCGCGCGATCCAAAAGCGGGGAACACATAGGTTTGTCGCGTCAAAGGGATCTGTTGCCGAGTGATCTCCTTCTCAATAATACCTCCATGGTTATACAGTATAGCCCATTTTGCATGTACCTGTACTACCGAACTTTCTTGTGTAAAAGAAACAGTATTATTGTTTTATAATTATTACAGCAGTAAACAACTAACTTCGAGCTTCGATGAAAACATGTAACGCGCACTACTACCTTGCCGACGCTTCCATCAAAAACCCAAGCGACGCGGTCTTAGACACGCCCCAAAAATGGTCAGCTGACTGGATTAGACCAATCAGCATGCGTGTTTCCGTTTGTTGCTAGGCCGCTTCCGAATTGTTTACAGTACCAAAACGACTATTTTGATTGATTAAACAATTTGTGAGGATGAACTGACCAATCAAAATTGTAGCTGACATTCTAAGCTTTCCAACGATATCAAACTTGACACGAGTTTGACCCCGGAACACGATTGAAAAAAACAGTAATTTCGTGAGTATTTCAAACGATGATTTGCCTTCGTTTTTCATACTTCCGGGTTCGAGTGTCTAACTAAAATCACGTTTTACAGTACTATTGGTACTTAAATGTGAAAAATATTATTTGAATCCTATTCTTAGATACTTAAAGCCCCATTCCCGGCAAAATTTCACTAAAAACTGACTTTTTTTAGAAAATATTTATTTGCATTACTCCAATTAATATAAATCATGGAAATATAGTGGCATAAATTTTAGTTTTACGCAAAAGAATAAAAAAAAATGAAAAATACAGACTATTTCTCATAAAATATTACCATTTTCTGGACGAATTCATCGTAACTAGGCAAATTCAGAGGTTATAGATCTTATCCACTGGAATACTCTCGCTTTTATGTATATACTTTTATACAGTCAATAAAGTGCGCCCTCTCTAATGAGATTAGTTTTTGTACTTCGTATCTCGCACAATGCGGTCGTTCGATTAGGGATGAGATGTTTGTTTAAGTGTCAAAACCTCAGTCAGAATCATTTTTTTTAACAAATTTGAAATAATTCCTATGAAATATTATATTTCACAAGTGTCAATACTAGCAACGGAAAATATCATGTCGGCCGTTTTTATGTGTGATAACAGAACCAGCTGTGTATAAGAGACAGTTCCATGGCGGCGGGTGGGCTGCCTAGCAGCGCTGGATAGGCTAATGTTTTCGGCGCCTACGATATTTCTTCTCACGACCTATTGCAAAATCAAAATGAAAAATTCATCCGCATTTATTTTTTGTGTGGAACACAAAAAAAAAATCAAATTTCAGTCTTATTTTACATTTTTTTCATTCTTGGGAATGTCTAAATTCAGTAAACTAGCAATTTCGTATTATATTTATAAATCTTTATAACATTATACAAAAATTAGATTTTTCTTAGAAACTGAAATTTTGCCGGGAATGGGGCTTTAATATACATGTTTTTAATAAAACACCAAAATGAGCAAATTTGACCTTATCTATTGTTTTGCCTTTATATCTTAAAATCGTCTTAGCGACTTCCGACCGTTTTGGCTTGACATCGCCACATATTACTGAAGATGATAACTCGGATGTTGTCGCTGTGGTAGTGTCGTGTTGTGTAGCCATCGTGATTATAGCAATTCTCATCACAGTTTGTTACTGGATTCACAAAAAAGGCAAAGGAAATGGGTAAATATAGTACTACTGCGTCTTGGCATTTCTCTAGAAAATAACTTACATCTTTTGCTCAGATATTCTGATAGTTTAGATAACTAACTCACTTGTCGTCCCTAGCTATTCTCATGTTTTTCTTAACCTTTGACACTGACTATTTGGAATTTCTTTTGAACATATTATTTTTGTTGTTTCTGAAACTCTTGTGTTTTTTTCTTGCTTTCTTTAAATGTGAAGGTGCGTATTTAATAAGCGTTGAATCTTTTCAGTAAACTTCTATCAGATTACTCTTCATATTCTTCATATCAACACCTATTTGCTCAATGTGGTAATACATGGTACACCACAAGATTTAAATATTTCACTCCATTCTCTTTTTGTCCAATTGTTCTGTCTTATTATCACATTCTTAAATATCTATCTCGCTTAGGAATACAACAATCAACCTTCTGACCGCCTCCTTGTAGAGTTGAACGTTTCAAATCGTCATTTCTTCCATAATCTCTAAATGTCTATCTGTCTTCTGCCAACAATTCCTCCATTTGTACTACTCTGTTACATTGATCTATTTTTTAATTTTTTTATGATTTTTTTGGCCATTGCAAATATATATTGATGAATGTAAATGTAATGTTTCTGCTATAACAGATAATAGTCGACTGATGGCTTTTGGAGCAAATGAAAATTTAATTGAAAGATTAGACATTAGAAGATAAAAAAGCTACCATAGGAATACGCAAGTGTCAGTTGAAAGCCTTTTAGCATAACCTAATTCTGCTTTGTCCAACAGTGTTTGATTATCAGATCTGTATTCAAGTTCTTGTAACTATCTGCATTTTTAGTGTACAGAAGCTTATGTAGGACTTTATAAATAATAATAATAATAATAATAATAATAATAATAATAATAACAACAATAATAACAATAACAACAATAATAACAATAATAATAATAATAATAATAATAATAATAATAATAATAATAATAATAATATATGTTAGATTTATATCGCACTTAATATACAAGGCCACTAAGAGCTTCACATTACTACCCCCGGTCACTGGATTAAACGCCTATGGAACACGCACTTAGGGGAGAATTCCATAAAGTTGCAGCAGATACATCAGCGCATTTTGGCATCTAACCCTACCAGGTACCCATTTATACTCCTGGGTGGTGAGAATCAATGCATATAAAGTGCCTTGCACAAGGACACAAGTGGAATGCACAGCGAGGGGATTAAATCATCTTCGGGACAGAAAAACAAATGATTATTAACATATCCTTTATTTCTAAGTTGGTCTTGTGCACAGACTGGTAGATGTTGGCGAACAGGTTTATCAGACACCTTCGCAGTGATCATTTCTTTAAAAATTCCATTGTTGTTTGGTGGATCTCTGCACACCAAAAGACAATATGGTATCTTTGAAATTTGTTTTCCACTTTGTGAACCAGGTCAAATGTCATATGCCCTCCATACTCAAACTCCTGTAGTTGTAAATTCAAAATTATTAAGAAGGCTTATACCATCCCACAGTTCTTCTTTTGCAACATTTGAGAAGGTAGGAACAACCTTATACTCAGCTGTCTATCTGATTCTGAAGCATGTTTCATTTTAAAACCATTTTCAATGACATGAACTTCGTTTGCATAGATTTGCACATTTAACCTCGTCTCTTCAGCAATTTCTTTTGTTGCAAGTAGTGTAGTTGTACAGTGGTAGCAGCTAGCATTGTTGTGTCTTAAATATACAGATGTAAGCTTGGGAAGCACACTCTTATTCCGTGAAACTACATCTTTCATTATCGCTGTTCTGGGCTTGTGTTTGAAACACAGCAATGCAACAAAATGTGCCAAGATATTCATTTTCCAAAAAATCTGCTTGAGATTCTCTGAATTTAAAAACTTTATTGCTCAATCCTGAATTATCAGATGCAGGCCCGTAGCCAGCACGCTTCAAGGGGGGGTTCTGGGCGTGGAGTCCAGGGGTCCGCCAAAGGGCCCCGGGTGGGGTCAAGGGGGTGCTAAGCCCCTGTGGGGACCGGGGGCGAAGCCCCCGAAGCCAGAGCATTTATACGATTTTAAAAGCATGTACATGTCATTTAAACGCATGTTCATGTATATTTAAATACTTCTTACACAATTTTAAAAATAGGATAAGAAGACTACTTTTTCCAATACAGGATTTAGAACGTAAATGTTTATTGTGAAACAAATTTTTTTTTTATTAAAAAG
>NW_022750704.1:24027-30334 GCF_011630105.1 Anneissia japonica
GTTATTCTGTCTAGATCTTAAATTTTACGTCGTCCAATAAAAAAAATACTTTAATGACGTCATACATATTTAAATATGCTTGCGTTGAAATCTACAGGTTAGAAAACCCTTATATGTTCTAATAACCAAGGTAATATGAATCTGCCTAGGTATTACAATGAATATTTTACTCATCCAATCAAAAAAACAGTAATTTGATGACGTCATACGTATTTAAAAATAGTTTAATTGAATTCAGCAGGTTTGAAAACCCCTTAAACAGTCTTAACATGAACATAATCAGTATTTTCTTATGAGTATTGACTTTTGGCACACTTTGAAACAATTCTGGCCCACTGTACAAAGTAAATAAACTACGGAGCACGCGATTGGTCAAATAGCCTAGGCAACAAACCTCTCATTAATATTCATTTTGAAGTCTTGCTGGTTACGTCATTCAGCTGGCTGCAGCTTTGTTTTGATTTCTACGATCGGACTACGATCGATAGCGACAAATAAACAGTGCCGAAAATGCTCCCATTTTGTAATAAATTGCACTATCTTGGAAACGGGGGATCGTTTTCTGGCTAAGGGGGTTCGCTGGCAAAAGGGGGTTCGCTGAAAAAGGGGGGTTCGCCCGAACCCCTAAAAACCCCCCTGGCTACGGGCCTGAGATGACGTGTTTTCGTCAATCAGTTGCAGTATGTGTTGTCTCCTTTCGTCTTGGTTAATGCATCTCAAGTCGTGTGATGCCACCTAGGCCTATAATAAGAATCATTTCTTTTAGTTTGTCCCTAACAACACACACGAGTCTTGGGTTTTAGTTCTACAACTTCTTCTAGAATCTTGCAGGGATTGGGATTGCTTTGGTAACTACGACTTACACATCCCAGGGTGGTGCCTGTCTCTTATACACATCTAGATGTGTATAAGAGACAGGTCTTGGACATTAATATTAAACTCTAAAATCGAATAAAATAAGCCATTGAAACCCCTGAATGCTGTAATCGGACCACCATCTGGGACATAGGACTTCTTGTCGTGCAAATCCTAGCACCACCCCTACCACGACCACATATTAGGTTTATAGTTTTTCACGATAATGTCCCGACAAGAAGGGGTAGGCGTGTTGCATGATGTGTGGTTAGAGAGGAGAGGGTGTTTTTCAGGGACTGGCATTCCCAGGCCGGTTAAGGTGCTGTGTCTAACTGGTGACACTAATGACAGAAATTAGTATGTATAAAGTGAAATTATTATAAACTTACCGTAAAATTATTATAAACTTACCTTAAAAGGGTTTAAAATACCGCTAAAATAAAAACAGAAAATTGACAACATTGGTACCACACACATTGTTTATTTTTTTATCACAATATTACATAAGGTATAGAAAAACATTTACTATTGTTCTATAGATTGAATCTATGAATAAATCATCGGAAAATAACTGGTAAATTTTACTATTACATTTTTTTAAATGAAAAATGCCAGTATTTCTGGCAACACTGCTCATACGTTTTTTAATTACCCATAAACTGGAATTCTCTAAAGCCTGGTTCACGTCGAACTTTTATCTAGATATAAATCCACTTAACTAGTTAAAAGTTCGACGTGAACCACTCAATTATAGCTAGATAAATGAATTAAGTCACTTAAGTTAAGTGACTTAACTTTACTAGAATAACGGTAAAGTCGGCTCGGATTACAAGGACACGATTACGTAACATAGGCATCTAATACCCCATTCAGACTAGCATCGCATTGCCATCGGTTGTTTTGCGACACCCAATCGCACCCAATCGCAAAGAAAAATCGTGTCTGAAAGCTCACCAATAGTAGTCGATATGTAATCGATATCGCAATTGTTACCCGTTACGATTGGGTGCTACAACCTTTATTACTCCCGATTACCACGGAATCCGATCGCAACGCATCACAACGAATTCCACAGGCACTGTTTGGCTGAGGTCAGTCAACGTCATAGGCCTAGCCACCGGAGGCCTAGGCCCTAGAATGTAAAGTTTGTGTTGGTCTGAATGCGTTCGTTGATTGCGATCGGGAGTACAGTAATCAGTTTTGGATTACCACCGATTACATCGCAACCGATCGCAAGAGAGTGTAGTCTGAATAGGGTATAAGCCAGCGTTGTTGTACCACCATTTAGGCCACGGGGTGAAGCTCAAAAGACGTCTAGAAAACGAATTCCGTTCCGATCTTTTCAATATAAAAAATTTAGGCCTACAATAGTTAAGTAATATGTCTTGAATCGAAGTTCGACCAAAATATCTTCTGCAATTTTAAGAAAATAACCGTTTTATTACCTTCCTAGGCTACTGGTCGTCGGAAAACACACCGCGATACAGCAGTGTAGAAGGACGTCGCGATCATACCATGAGTGTCCACTTGCGTCAACTCGCATGAAATCGCGTCATTTTAGGTCAAATCGTGTCAAGTAATGTCGGATTGCGTCAGTACACGTCAATTCGCGACAACTTACAACATAATTATTAATGAGAAATTTCAACAAAAAAAACTTATTTTATTATTGTAATGACAATTCCTTGATATTCTTTTCAAAACAATAATTGTGTAACAATTTAAAGTAAATGTATTAGTATTCTGACTTCTTTTGACTCTTGTGGTCTTCCTTTTGACAATGTGTCTGCATGTTCCCTGTATGTGTACCGGTACTAAAGTACACACTTCATTCTCACAGTATTTTTACATTCATATTCCTTTTTTAAAATTATTGTATTTATTTTACTTACAAATTGTAATAAAGGATTAAATGTGGGGAAAATTAAACTTGATGCATTGTTATGATGTGCATGGATGTATATTTTTTTAGTATACTCCGGTTGACACATGTTGGTACACATTTTATTAAATAGAAATTGAAAAATATGAAAAATTCATATTTATTTCTCAAATATCCTGATAGCTTCTCCTCCCTTCCCCAGAGCTTGCTTATACAATATATAACTCTACATTTATGTACACATGTTATACATCTTAATAAAAACTTCTTGCGCTCTAGTGAGTTTGTTACTTTTTAAGTTTTCTATATAATACTTAATAAATAAATACAGTGAAGCGTTTCGCAGTCCTTTGTCATTGTGGGATTATTCTCATGCTTCTGAAGTTCTCAAGGGTTACACCGTTACATTATAAGGTACTTTTTTAAACTTTTGTACATCATACATAATAAATAAAAATAGATAATGCTTTACGTACTCCTGTGTCACTGTGTGTTTAGTCTCATGGTTCTAAGTTCTTACCTTCTCATGGGTTACACAGTTAAGTTATACTTTTTAAACATTTTCCATAATGCACCTGTACAAAATGAATAAAAATAGATAATGCTTTACGTACTCCTGTGTCACTGTGTGTTAAATCTCATGGTTCCAAAGTTCTTACATTCTCATGGGCTACACCGTTACATTATAATTTTTAAAGTTGTCTTTATTATACCTGTACAAAATAAATAAAAATAGATAATGCTTTACGTACTCCTGTGTCACTGTGTGTTAAATCTCATGGTTCCAAAGTTCTTGCATTCTCATGGGCTACACCGTTACATTATAATTTTTAAAGTTGTCTTTATTATACCTGTACAAAATAAATAAAAATAGATAATGCTTTACGTACTCCTGTGTCACTGTGTGTTAAATCTCATGGTTCCAAAGTTCTTACATTCTCATGGGCTACACCGCTCCATTATACTTTTTAAAGTTTTCTTTATTATACCTGTACAAAATAAATAAAAATAGATAATGCTTTACGTACTCTTGTGTCACTACGTGTTAAGTCTCATGGTTCTGAAGTTCTTACATTCTCAAGGGTCCCATGGTTACGTTACCTTTTTTCAAATTTTCTATATTATGCATAATAATCTATGTAAATTTCATCTAGGTATTCATCTTCTGCAAATTGAGCATCTTCATTCATGGTGTCTTTATCATCTCTGTTCTGACAGTTTGTACATTGACAAAGATCGGATCATTTCATGTTCATTTTATTGCACTGACATCTGCCTTGATTGCACCTGGTCTTACAATCGCATTTGATGATCTCCATTAAACTATGCCTACTATATTATTTAAAATATACAATTTTAATTGATAAGATTAATTTTTACATGAACATAATAATTCATACTTAAACAACATATTAATTTAAATGTAAATATAATGACATTAACGAATAAATAACAATAATTAAACGTGTAAATAGTATCTATCACTACTACAATACCAAGATTAATATTTTTCAATCTTATAATCAATTTTATATAGCCGGAGTTAGTTTCGACCTAGGCAAACCTTTGCTAAAAAGGTACACTTTCTCCATCAAAAGGCTTTTTCTATGAATGGAATGACCTGTTCGAAGCACGAACTCCTGTAGACCAAACCCAGTACCGTTACGATTTTCAATCGTACGGGAAAGCCACTCACGAAGCTAAATGGGGTAGGGCCTGCACAGTCAGCACCTTTTTTTTAAAGAATATTTTTAATATATTGTACAATGTGTCTGGGTAAGGTACTGACGGGACTACACTACACTTGGTAATGATAACTTATCATTGCTATCGATTTCGTGTCGATGTAACGACGATAGCAAACAGGGTGAAGCCAAAGTAAGGATGTTGTCTTATCACATAGTCCTCGTATGTCTTTCCCTCATCCAAGAGGCATATCCTAGTTCCGACACAAGTTTGTCAGCTATAGTTCGGTTATGACTGTTTAAAACTATCCATAATTTGATACAAGTGACAATCTTCAAGAATCTGGTGCTGTAACTAGAATTGGAGTTTCATTAGCGATTTCTTCGCGGTGAAAACAACACTTTATTACAACACCAGCACACTGTCCGCCGCTAGTCGCCGTGTTGTTGTTTACTTTTGTTGGCTGTACAACAACACGTGAAGTTATTGTAACAAAATCAATTTAATAGTAAACTAAAAAATATTATTCTGTAATAAAAATACAAACTATATCTAATTATAATTTTTAAATTGGTTTTTAAAGCAGTAATACGAAGTTCGCAAATAATAAACTACATATCAAAAATACAATTTTCGAACGAGTACAGTGTGACGTTTACAAAATGTCGTGTGCTAATCTAGCGCAAAGAACATTCAATTTCGTAAGTTTAAACGTCATTTTCTCGTATTTGCAGAAGTTCTGACGGTCGAATTTTTTTTTGGTGCTTTTAAATATTATTATAATAATTATCATAATGAGCGAAAGTATTATGAAAATTTCGGAACGGGACTGAACGTTAGGATTTTCTCCCCATGGCCTAATTATCATGCTCTGGCTGGCAACAACGTACTCCAACAATGCTAACAACAGCAGCTTAGTAGTCTCATTAGTCTGGTTTTCAGAAATTATTTGTAATATTATGGGTAAAAAACCAGCAAACGTCCTTTTGACGAATAGTCGCATTACAAATGACCTTTGCCTTTTGCATCATCGACCAAGTAGTATAACGGCAAAAAGTCCGATTGCGTAAGTTTTCCAAAGTGATAATCAAGCCCGTAGCTTGGATTTTGGTAGGGGAGGTTCTTTTTGATACTGAAAAGGGCAGTTGCGAGCACCATTGGCAAGGGGCCAGGGGGCCGCCAAGGGCCCCCGGGGGTCCAGGGCCAAAACCCCGGTGGGGGTCCAGCATTTGAAGCATTTACAGGTGTTATTTAATTGATTTGAGAGGCCATACATTAAAAAAAGTATATATTGAAGAGGTAATTTTTTGAGTTGGGAAAAAAAAAAAAAAAAAAAAAAAAAAAAAACTACTACTTTAGTACTACAGTATTGGTAATTTAACAACAGTAGCATGAGAATAAAAAATTGTTACTGTTAGCAGTAATTGTTAATTCCAGGAGCAATTTACAGAAAATAAAGGACAAAAATAACTTATTACATTACAGGCAATATAAAGTTCAATGACATAATAATAGTATTGTCTGGTAGATAAATTATGGTTTCCCAAATTTCCTTAATATAGTTTAATTATATCATGTACATATTATATTAATACATATAAGCCAATATACAGTATATATTGATTGAATTTCAACAAAATTTGATATTTTATTCTGAATGACTTCACAGATATGAATATGTTTTAATAATATTAATATTGGCCAAATTCCTTATACTTTTTTAAAATACTGTATGTTATTTAATAATAATAATAATTATTATTATAATAAAATAATAAGAATAGTAAAAATAATAAATAACTTATATAGCGCCAATTTCAACTAAACCGAAGTAAAAATCAAATGCGCTTAACATTTTATAATAAAAAGGTGCGTCTTAAGTTT
>NW_022750704.1:34207-41312 GCF_011630105.1 Anneissia japonica
ATGTATGTGTGTGTGTGTTAATGTGGCGTGTGAACATCTTTACGTTGAGGTAGATGAGTGACTAATGCTTGCCACTGTTATTCAATAGCGGCTTCAGGATACCTTTGGGCGGGGTATAGTGGCAGGTGGCTAAACTGTCTGACAATGGGGTATGATGCCTGAGAAGGGGGAGGGTTTTAGACTTTGCCCTCCCAAATGAGATTTTTTTTTTAATTTTTAAATAGGGATTTCTGGATTTCTGTATATATACATACATACATTATACATACATACATACATAATCGTAAACCTATCAATGTGAGGACAAGATTTTCTTGACTTATACACAGATTTTTTACCTCTACATTCCACGCTAAAGAGGACATGTCCTCACATGTCAATATCACACACAGCTATACACAAAGTAGCTGTATAACAAAAGATTATAGGACATGTCCTCGCATGTCGATATACACAGCTATACACAAAGTAGCTGTATAACTACAAATTTGAGGACATGTCCTCACATGTTAATATAAACACCTATACACAAAGTAGCTGTATAAATACAAATTTGAGGGCATGTTCTCACATGTTATACACAGCTATACCCAAAGTAGTTGTACAACTACAAATTTGAGGACATGTCACATGTTAGTATCATACATACTGACATTCTGATGTTTTATGGAGATTTGCTGTTTGGAAACAACCTGTAAATTTAATACTATATGCTGTAAGACTGATATATAAAGACCGTTGTAAAGTTTTCACAAAATGAAATTATGAATTAAATCATAAAACTTAGTAAAGTGAAATATCTGGGAACTTTGTTTTGTGTCAAAAGAGAGGGTTGCTGCTTAATTTAATGTGCTGTTGCATGACAAAAATGTAATAAGAAAAACACTTAAAAATTATGTAGAGTAACACATTTTATTAATTATTTATGAATCACACATCATGAAACTTGCAGTACCTGTATTTAAAACAACTTCTCTTCACTATTTTGAAATGTAAGATTTACGGGACACTTTAATCTTTTTAATAACATCCTCAACTACTGAACATGACAACATTTATCAATATTTGTTATGATTAATTTTTATAAAGCATCTTTAAATCTACTCTATATTTACATTTAAATTATCCTCCTTATTTACATTATTAAACACAAAAACATATACAGTGTACATGTTTTAATAAGCGGAGAAGGAAAAAACAATTCTCGATAAATAGGTGAAAAAAATTAGCCCCACCTTTCCTATGTGAAACTACTTCTCCCTGCCTTTTTTTTACTTCTCCTATTTGTGGGTTATTTAACCATTTTGAATAGAATAGAATAGAACAAAATAAAAAACATACTTTACACTGGTATAAATAGTCAAAATAATTATATACATTTTTTTAAAACAATGTGGGGCTAATTTCTCACACCCCTTTATCAGATATTATTTTCCTTTTTGATGGTTTTACTTGCTTATTTAAAACGATTTATATATGCTATTATGTTTTATGCTTTCACATGCCATACTTAAGTTTCTTATTTGCAAGAAGTGAAGAATTGAAACTATCTTTACTTTTATTAATGAAAAAGTAAGCTGAAAAAAAGGAGTAGAGAAAAGGAGGAAAAAATAGCTTCACATAAAAAAGTGTGGTGTAAAAAAGTCTTACTCATTAATCGCTATTTGCTTGCAATTTCCTATTTGCTTATTGAACATTTTATATGTATTGTTATGTTTCATATAATATTTAAATAGAGATGGTCAAGATTATAATTTGAAAATTATATATCATGTTTAATTCAGTTACAGTATAGTTTACCGAATATTTAGTTTTTCAATATGTTATTCAAATATTTTACATTATTTACACAGCTTTGAACACATAAATAAGTATTCATAAAAAGTTATTAAAATAAAATGTTAATCCATATAAATGCTTACTCACAGTTCACATTATGAAGACAATTATCATAATACATTAACCATTTTAAATAGAACAAAATAAAGAAACATACCTTACACCGGTAATTACTGTCAAAAGAATTATATACTTTTTGTATAAACAATGTGGGGCTAATTTCTTCCATTCGTTTATCCAATATTGTTTTTTATGGATTTACTTGCTTATTTAAAACCATTTATATATGCTGTTATGTTTTTATGATTTCTCATGTCATACTTGAAAGAAAAAAAGTAATCTGCCACAAAAAAACAAAAAAAATGAGTGGAGGAAAAGGGAAAAAGTAGCTTCATATTAAAAAAGAATGTGGGGCTAATTTTTTCACCCATTTACTGCAAGTTCTATTTTCATACTCGCTAGTAAAAAATGTATACATGTTGTTATGTTTAATACGATTTTAAATAGGGATGACGATTTAAATATAAATGTATAGGTGGTGATGGTCAGGATGATAATTTAAAGATTATAAATCATGTTTAATTCAGTAAAGCAAGAAGAACTAGAGAAAATCAATACCGGCTAAAGGGGTAGGAGAAATTAACCCCAAATTGTTTAAACAAAATGTGTATAATTATTTTGAGTAAAGAATTTGACAGTTATTATACCCTTTTTATAAAGTACACTTATCTATCTTGTTCTCCTTTAAATAGTTAATGTATTATGATTATTTCCCTCATAATTTAGAGGTGGTGATGCTCAAGAGTATGATTTAAAGATTATAAATCATGTTTAATTCAGTTACAGTATAGTTTATTATATATATATATATATACAGAATATTTAGTTTTTCAGTTGGTTATTCAAAACTTTTACATTATTACACAGCTTTGAATATATAAATAGGTATTCATAAAAATGTATTAAAAAACACTTTAATGCATATAAATGTTTACTCACAGTTCACTATGAAGACAATTATCAGAATACATTAACTGAAATACAGTAAACTTTCATATGAATTACAATTTTATCCAAATTGTGTAAATAATGTAAAATTTTTATAACCTACTGAAAACTAAATAATTTGTAAATTATACTGTCACTGAATTAAACATGATTTATAATCTTCAAAATATCATCTTGACTATCACCACCATAAATTTATAATTAAATCGCCATACCTACTTGAAATCATATTTTTAATAAAAAAAAAACAACAATTTGCAGTAAATGGGTAAGAGAATTAGCCCCATTTGTTATCTAATGTGAAGTTGATTTTCTCCACTCCTATTATTTTTTCATAAAAATAATTTGTCTGGATTTTTAACTTGTACACTAATTTGAAGGGTGTGTGATATAGGCAAAATTGTTTTCAAATTTTCATCTGTAAATATTTGTATTATGTTTTTTGTTTTTTTGTATAATGTATTTGCTCTTCTAAATAATGAGCATGCAAATATGTACTCCATATTATTTATGAATTTTTTATGTTTCAACTTGAGCCTGCAAAAAAAAAATCAAATTTGCCTTTTTGGACCCAATAAATGTTTACTCTGTAAATGTTAACTAGTATGAATAATGAAATGTATTTTTTATTTGCTCAAGTCTTTGTACTCAAGATGCAGTCAAATTCAAAGTATAATACACACTCCAAGTAATGAAAAACAAACAAAATATGGCGTGTATTGTATTTCTATTGCTTTGAGTGTGAATTATCATAATTTCTAACTCAATAGCCAAACAGTCGGCAGCTTTTAAAAGGATTTTGAGGAAGAGTTAAATCTAGTAACTAAAGTGTGGAAAATGTAGTGGTTCTTCATTGATTAGAAACCAATAAACGGTTTTGATGTATGTACAGTATCTGAAAGACGACTGATTTTCTGGCAGCATTTACTACATGCCTGTGTCAAACATCGCCCAAAATGGACAACATTAGACGAAACTGAAGTTGTCGCCAATATTCATGTTTTGAAAACTATGTACATTTCACGATGCTCCCAAACCTTGAATAGTTCCTTGATTGTCTTCTTGACTATCTCCTTCATTGCATTCTTTATTGTCTCTTTCATTGTCTCCTTCGTTGTCTTCTTGGTTGTTAGCCTGATTGGCATCTTGATTTTGTGTTTGATTGTCTTTTTGATTGTATTCTTCATTATCTGTTTGACTGTCATTAAAATTCTCTTGATTTTCTTCATCACTACATGCAAACACACAACATGGAATATAAAATTTATCATTATAAATATAGATAAAGAACTTTAAAATATAAATAGATTGTGGTTGAATGTGCTGTACTGTATTATCCTAAGACTAGCATACAAGAATTATATGTTGATATAATTTAAGTGCCAATGGTTTGAGCAAGCATGTAAATTCATAAAAATTGTACAGGTATAAATATTACAGTACTATATTTTCAGTTTCACTAATGAGGTCATTTGGTTCATGATTTTGGAATTACTAAAAGGTGATGAGTTATTGACAGTTTATTCTTGCCCAATTGCTGTATTAGTTTTAGTTTGTCACTTACATATAATATTATTACATATAAAAAATTTACGTTTTATTTTTATGTGAACCATAATAAATCAATTAATGTTATGTTACATAATACCTTATTAATAAAAAAATATTAATTTTAAGTTCAACTATATTAGTTTATTACTATTGCTTGTTTTTACTAATAAATTATCATTATTGCCAAGTCTTGTTTGAAAAAAAAAAAAAAAATAAAAATAATATCACACACATTTTAAATAATTGTTTTTAAAGAAAACATGTCATCCCTATACAATTTAGGTCAAAGTTGCCTGAAACTATCATGGTGACTATTCTTGTATCACATGACATGTTTCGTGAATTCTGCCCCTTAACAAAATAACTGTATTAATGTATATTACAATATAGTGAGACCTCCAAAATATTTTAAAACAAGATTTTGGCATTTTGGATCATTTAGAAAATTTTACATTTTTTCCATGATCTTTGACTGTTAAAATTAAGAAATGTACAACTTATTGACTATGTCATACTAACAATTCCTGTGAAGAATTTAGGCAAAAAATCTATTATTTTAAAAATAGTTTTCCTTTCATGATCTCTGACATTCAACCTCCAAAAAATATTCAATATATTTAAAATGTCACAGAGACCTTTCATGTGAAATTAGGGCTTGTTCAGACCATTTTTAAAATCTGAATAGTAGAATAGTTGTCATGGTTTTTGATAATTTTTATAGTTTTTAAAAAATATTTTTTTTTGTAAATTAACTTTTTTTTTTAAAATTCATGTGGGCTTAAAAAAGGAAGTGGGCCAGGAATGAGAAACTTTTACTTTTCCTAATGAGTTTATTTTTTTTTTTTTTCAAAATAGTCACCATAATAAAGTAAAACATGAAAAGTACAGTATAAAGTAAGTGGTATATTTCCCTAACCCTAATGGGGTTAAGAATTTGTTGAGGACTCTCGAGCTCATATCCAGATCACATCAAAAATTGCTTCTACTTACTTTGTAACTCTGTCCCTTAAGTATACTAAGCCTATTAGTTAAAACAGCAAATTAAGATTCTCATTAAAAAAAAAAAATACACTTAAAGATTTTTTTTTTTTTTTTTTTTTGCAAATTAAAAAAAAAAATCACTTACTCTGTATCATCTGAAAAAACCCCGATACTGGCAGGTCTACTGATGATTCGACGTCCTGAACAGGCCACATCATTGATGGTGGAAGCCCTGGTAAGGTGGCCTATTTATTTCCTAGATAAAGTCAAACATACAGTATTTGTAAAAAGTTATTTCATGTTTCAATTGAATATATAGTTGAGCACTTGAAGTAATGAAATGAGACTGAACAATGCTATCATAACAGAACACCTAATTCTAATTGAATATGCTACCATATATTATGTTTTTTCTATTGTGGCTTATTTATCATTTTTGTTATTGTTGTTGTTCAAATTGTGTTCAAATTAAAAAAGAACATACAAAATACACAGTGATGTTTAATTTCAACCTGGTTAAAAACAACTCATAGCCAAAACGACCCGACACCATTTTTAAATTTAATGTTTTAATATTGGCTTTTTTTCGTATTTGGATTTGAGCAAACATCTTTTATCTAGCCATTTGTCTAGGTTAGCATCCTACCTAGAGGACAGAAGCACATAAAACATTTACAAATAAAACAATTATAATTACAAATCAGATAATAACAGTATACTGTACCAATCTCTTTATATTTTTAAACTTTGAACATCCCCAGCAGCTGCCACAGTGTCGTGTACTATACTCACCCAAGTAGATTAGTGGCGGCGCCAGCATGTGTATAAGAGACAGGGCTACCATTTCATTCAATGCTAAGTGAAGCCAGCGATCTGTATTAAAGTTTTTTAGCCTACTTAGAAATTTTCCACGTTGGCAATTTTGGATGGCTTCCAGTTAATGCCATCCTAGATCTGCGTAAACTGCCTCTTGACTAGATGTACAGGGGACAAGAAGAATGCCTTGCCATCTGAATTTGTAATTTTTCAATGGTTAATATACCGGTATCCGTAGAGCTCCCTGCCCAGGTTGAACACGCGTATTGATGGAGGGCAAACCCAGGGATTTCAATAGTATATCACTGTGTATACTCTGTTATAGTTATCCTGTTTGTTAAGAATTGACTGAATTTATCCTATTATTTTGGGCTGAGGATATCGGCACTGCCGCAGTGCGAAAAAAAGCTGCTGTTTTCTATCGGCACTGCCGCAGTGCCAAAAAAGCTGCTGTTTTCTATCGGCACTGCCACAGTGCGAAAAAAGCTGTTATTTTCTATCGGCATTATTGCCGCAGTGCGAAAAAAGCTCCGATTTTCTATCGGCAGTGCCAAAACACTGCAGTTTTCTATCGGCACTGCCACTCGAAAAGCTGCTGTTTAATTATCAAATGAATGTTTTTATCTATAGATTATCAAAAATTGGTTAGGTCTAGCATAGCCTATAATATTGTTAACATTATATTATATATGTTTTACAATTAAATTATAATTATTTCTAATTATTAAATATATACATAGCCTATATCTAGGCCCATACATAAAACAAAAAATAAAACAACAAAAATTTAAGATATTAGTAATAGTAATAATAATAATAATAATAATAATAATAATAATATAATAATAACAGTGCTCGAAATGTTTAATTAATGAGATGCAATCAGCATATATTAATTCAACTTGCGTCT
>NW_022750705.1:0-824 GCF_011630105.1 Anneissia japonica
TAGTATATTTATGCTAGGTATAAATACTCAGATTCCGATAAAATAAATAAACACCCTGAGGCATTTATTATTGAATTAAATATTATCGAAAAAATGCCTCTCCAAATGGCTGTTAAGTGAATCTAATGGAAATAGCATAATTCTCAACACATTATATTAATGTTCTACTCCAGTAGAATTACATTTTTTCGAACTTGGTTGAAATCAGCAAGTCTTTATAATCACACAATAACAAATTTGGACGGTAATTGTGTTGTAGTTCCATGTTTACAGTGAAACTAAGGGGTGTTTTTGAATATATACATACCCTTTTTACACAAAAAACATACACGCCTCCCTCGAATAAACTACCCATTTACAACCCTTTTCAACACTAAATGTGAGGTTCTCACCACGAAATGAGATGCATCGTTGGTGAAATCATATTGAGATATTCACCAAAATAGGTCAAAGGCAACATTTTTACAAAATCTTGATTTTAATGTTTTTGAATAACTTGATAGATATTTTATGACTGTGTACTTTTTAAGTGAATTTTCTTACTAAAACAGTGTTCTCTTTGCATATTCTGTAATTCTAGTCCTATTATTTGTACAGATTAGTTAATCTTTGAGGCCGAATTTCTCAAAACCTGGTTCTCATACACCTAACGCTTAAAACCTTTTAATTATTCTAGGGAAGCCATTCAAAGACCAAATTAAAGCTTATAATGTGATCTACCAAAATGTAATTTAAACTCATTTTTTTTATTTTCTAACGATGAGACTCATTTTGTAGTGAGACCTCACAAATGCCCCAGGGTGCTTCCTTGAATAAATATGGTA
>NW_022750706.1:0-1217 GCF_011630105.1 Anneissia japonica
GATATGGGTTAGATGTGAGAACTGTTGGAGCCATATCCTCTACGTAATAAAAAAAATGGCATAAACGTTTTGTACGGATTTAGTATAGTATACGTTATATTCAAAGTATAATATAATCAATCAATCATGATTTGTTTACAAGAATTATAAATAATGTCAACAAACCTTGACGCACTGACCAACTGTCGATTGAGATTTCTGGCAAACATTGTTGACAGCAATCATTCATATTTACATCAAACGCTGCATAACAGTGACCGTTTATATTGCAAGAATTATTCTGAAAGAAAATATTTGTCAAAAATGTATGTCTTTTAGTTTGAGCATGTGTTTATACATTGTCGCCTTTGAAACGCACTAGGTATAATGTAATAACCTTAGTACTACATAGTTGCTTGTAGATTGTCGTTTCTTTTAGAAACAGTCCGTTAGGGCCGAATGCGCTGGAAGCTGACGAGAGTGGTTTAGTCAAGGATTACTGTGGGTAGAAAACAGCGATTTTTAAAGTGTTAGGGGAGGAAATATCTAGACCTACTGTTGTTTCATCTACAGCATTGAAACCCCTGACAGTGAATTATAACGTACCTTCATGTTGCATTCACCTTCTGATGCATTGCATACTTGACAAACAGAATCATACACAATCATTATAACCATATCTTCACTTTTCAACTCCCCATCATTACTGATCGATATTAGATAACCGCTTGAAACTATTCCTTCTCCTGGTAAACTTGGTTGAACAGCTGGTTCGGGCAAAGGACATTTGACTTCTTGAGGTGTCCTAAATATACCAGCTACAGTAAATATTGTTGGTAGCACTGTAATGCCATCAGCACTTACCTTCATGGAGAAAAAAACATTTAGGATATTATTTTTTAAAAAGCTATGTTTATTCTAAAATGTATGTTTCTGTATCCTGATCTGAAAAATAAATATAACTTAGAATGTAATTTTACAATTTTAGAATAGTGATATATAAAAAATGATGTAGGCCTGTAGTCATTTGATTATTTATAGTCAATGTATTATCAGTTTAAATAGCTAATTCAATATTTAGATTTTAAAACTAAAAATAGTATTAATTTTTGTTAAATTTTCAGTTGTTTTATAAAAATTAAATTTCAATTTAAGAAATATAGTACTGCATGCACACAGTTGATCATAAATTATATCAAGATATACATTGATATATTTTCGTTTATTCACATATTCAT
>NW_022750707.1:0-1300 GCF_011630105.1 Anneissia japonica
GAGACTAGAACAGCTACTGAATACATTGATTTCTTCAATGCTCTAGAGGACATAAGCTTCGAGCATATGTCGGGAGACCAAGTCCTCAGGACGGCGATGATACATTGGACGATCCCAACTCGCCCATGTACAGGGTGGAGAGTCCAACCGAGTGTTCGAAGGCGGCGGATGTGGAACAACCTGCATCGATGGAAATTGCTGTGGAACCTGCGTCGATGGAGACTGCTGCGGAACCGACTGTGGAACTGGAACCAGTTGTGGAACCGGCTGTAGAACCGGTTGTGGAACCTGCATCGATGGAATCGGCTGTGCAACCTGCATCGATGGAAGCTGCTGCGGAACCGGCTGCGGGACCTGCAGCGATGGAAACTGCTGCGGAACCAAATGCAATAATCGATGTGAAAGGGAGTCTAAACAAACTTATAGACCTTTGCGGAGAAAACCTTCCTTATTCCCAGGCCTTCGGGAAGATGATAGAATTCCTGACGAGAAGGAAAGCGAGGCCCTACGAGATGCCGACACTTCTCTTTTGCCGAGACGAGGAGAGCGGATCGCCGTACGTCGTGGTGTCCACGGTTCTGGAAGCGTTGAAACTCAACAACGCTTACGTCGAAAACAGCTTGATGAGGATGTTCGGCCAAAGGAACAGGATGAAGCGGATGGAGGAGACGGGAAGGCAGGACGCAGAAATCGGCGTGAAATCACAAAACAGACATTTCGTGGCGGACTTCGTGGGAGCCGAACCCAGAGATCTTCCGACGCCCATAGTGACATGCAATAACCAAGAGAACGGACAGATCAGGTTGCGCTGGCTCATGTCGACGGCGAAAATAACGAAGAGGACGACGATGATGACGAAGAGGATGAAACATGGAAGGCGGGGAAAAGAAAGAAGCGAGGTGAATCAAAAAATAAAAAGAAGCGTTCCAACAAAGAAAATAATGTAACCAAACCGGTTAGAATTTAATATCGAGAAATTATTACTTTGAGTTTGTTGAATAAAATATATGTATATAATTCTGAAAATGTCGTCCAATGTAATTTTATCGAGTGTAATTGTTGTTCGAGCGTGAAGTTTGAAGTTGTGCGAGTGTAGAGTGTGTGTCGTGCTTCGAGTTCGTCGACCTGACAATTCCAGACGGTGTTTGTCTGGCTTCCAGTTCTTCGACCTTTCAAGTCTAGACGGCCGGATACCAAACATTGTTATATTTTCAGTCACAAAAAACAAGTTTAAAAAAATAAAAAAACACACACAAGACCAATATTTTCACATTTTGTTTTAGCCTTCTCTTTATTCAAA
>NW_022750708.1:0-989 GCF_011630105.1 Anneissia japonica
TTTGAGAAAAACTTCAAACTTTCAATGGTATAGTGTTTGTTTCAGCCTATCTCACTTTGCCTAACAAAAAAAAATTACATTTTGACTCAACATTTTAACATTGTCACTTTTTGAAAAAAGTGCTTATCTCGCCGAGTTGAGCACTTAGTGCAAATTTTTGACTTTCCGCCATATTTCGACTACTTTTTAAAAAAAATTATAACTTTCAATGCAATAGTGTTTGTTTCAGCCTATCTCACTTTGCCTAACAAAAAAAAAAATACATTTTGACTCAACCTTTTAACATTGTCACTTTTTGCACAAAAGTGCTTATCTCTCCGAGTTGAGCACTTAGTGCAAAATTTTTGACTTTCCGCCATATTTCGAGTAATTTTCCGAAAAACTTCAAACTTTCAATGGAATAGTGTTTGTTTCAGGCTATCTCACTTTGCCTAACCCTAACCCTAACCCTAACTCAAGATACAAGATACAAGATACAAGATAAAATTTATTGTCTCCATTAAAAAGAAAACGAAGAAATTACAAAAGCTCGCACCCATTAAAATTACATTAAAATCACATTAAAATCACATAAAAATTTAACAAAGTACATCAAAACCCATAAAAAATAAAAATAAACAACATTTAACAAGGAGAAACTACTCAAGAGACAAAGAGTTATAACAACAATAACAACAACAATCGCTATTTTCATTAAATTGATTTAATTTTATTTTATTATTGCAATTATCATTATTATTATGATTATATTTATCATTATTATTGTTGTTATATTTGTCATGGTTATTTCAAAAGCATATATTATTATTATTTATTATATATATATACATATATATATATATACATATATATACATACATACACATATACACACACACATATACACATATATATATACATATACATACATACATCATGCATAAGTACACACATATACACATACATGCATACTACATATATATACATATATACATACATACACACACACA
>NW_022750709.1:0-656 GCF_011630105.1 Anneissia japonica
TGTGCTGTGTTATCATAAAAAAGAAAATTATTGCAGTGGGCCTATTCATTCAATAGTTTAGTAGTAGTCATAATAATAATAGTTAAATAAAATTATTATTATTATTAATTGTTTTTATTATTATTATTATTATTATTATTATTATTATTATTATTATTATTATTATTTTTATTATTATTATTATTATTAATTATTATTATCATTTTTAGTAGGAAATAGGTACATGATTTTAGTAGGAAGATAGAAAGATCTTATGGTACAAATACCATCTGAACTAAAGAGGACGCATTTCTAATTTCATGTTGTAGAGAATTTAAACATTTTGGAGATTTGTAGACAAAACTGTCCTTTGTGCATGGATTAGTGGTTGAAAAGTCTTCAATTTTTTGGTGGTGTGTTATCATAAAAAAGAAAGTTATTGCAATGGGCCTATTCATCCAATAGTTTAGTAGTCATAATAATAATCATAATAATAATAGTTAAATAAAATTATTATTATTATTAATTGTTTTTATTATTATTATTATTATTATTATTATTATTATTATTATTATTAATTATTATTATCATTTTAGTAGGAAATAAGTACACGATTTTTGTAGGAAGATAGAAAGATCTTATGGTACAAATAGCATCTGAACTAAAGAGGGCGCTAG
>NW_022750710.1:0-993 GCF_011630105.1 Anneissia japonica
AAATATTTATGGCAAATCATCCGAAATTAATTTAAAATCTATGGATGATATTACTTTATTTATAATTTACACTTCCTCCATTTCATCTTCTTCTTCCTACATCTTATCTCTATAAAAATACAATAAACAAGTATTGCTTGTGAACAGATGATTTTTTTGACTAAATACACATTACACTTATTACTGCATTTAGTACTAAACTGCCTAGACACTGAGTGCCACTTAGTAACTCTGTTACTTCATTTTATGAGTATTTGCATAAGTCGGTGTATTGCTTCATGAATAGAACTAACAATAGCGTTAACAGTCTGGTATCTTGTCAAAGTAAATGCTCTGTTTAATATTGTGTGCTATAATTTTTTCCCTACTTTTTCTAGGTAACTTTTTTTGATCACTTTTTTTTATAGATATAAAATTCTGAAAAAAAAAAAACAAGATGGAGGAATGAATGAACTTCTGAATTAGTTTACAACTGATTGACTCTAAGAAGGAATTGAGCAGTTATTACTTTAAGTGAAAACTGCAACAATTATATATTTATTGCTAATATTATGTTATCTATATAATAATAATACCATTTTTTATATTCAGTTTCTATACAGGTTGCAGTTCATCACCATGTCTAAATTGTTTACTATGCATAAACTACAAGTGATTGTCCAAACAAACCAGTTTCCATTATTAAACGGATGCTGCAGATAACCAACAATTGCATTTTCCATTGAATAAATAAATGACAAAACAAAAATTATACAAAAGAAATATTAGGGCTTTAAGGCTGGACTATTTAAGTCTCTTCTGCTTTGCAAACAAAAATAATTATGTAGTTAATAATCAGCCAATAAATACCAAAAACAGACAATGAACTTTGCTTTGCTTCCAGTACTCACAAGAATTCAGGATGTGAATCTTCATCTTGGATCAACTTATGAAAATAGGCAAAGTAGGGGCATTACTACAATGTACCAATAGACTAATGTTTACTACTGGATG
>NW_022750711.1:0-1997 GCF_011630105.1 Anneissia japonica
ATACTCGCAGCAGCTTCATTTAAAATAATAGATTTGTATGTTCAGTGTGATCTGCACAACAAGAACAAGGATTTAAAAAGCTAAAAAGTGGTATGTGTTGCACATATAAGACAACATCCCATTTTTCGATAGTCATTTTGTTATCTTAAGCCTTGTCGTATACGCAAGAATATACAGTATTTATGTTTGCCTACAATTTGTTTTTCACCAGAGGAATTTGGAAAACTGAAGGATGAGGTACCACCAGCATTGGTTGATGCTCATGTTAAACGCGTAAAGGAGGCCCTCAGTAAAGGGACCAGCGATACAGACCATGTACTGAAAACCAGTGGAATTGCAGGTACTGCCCCTGAAGGAGAGGATGAAAACAAGGAAAAGAAAGAAGATGAAAATAAGGATGAAACAACTGAAGAAAAAAAGAAGGTAAAATCATACCAAATATTTTCATTTAGGATCTGTTATTAGCAATTTTTATTTTGATGTTATTAATGTTAATTGATTACTATATTTTTTATTAAATTTATTATTAATACTTGTTGGGTTTTGAAACCCTCACTTCGCATTTTACTTGTGTCCTTGAGGAAGACACCTTATCTACTTTTAATTCCTCTACCAAGATGTATACTGTAAATGAGATGTTTGAAATGTAAACAAACTTGTTTTGCAATATACAGTCTGGTACAAACACCAAAGTGACCCCGGCCTGTGGCCTTTTGATTTTACCTACCATGTGCTATAATTTTAAATAATATTATTTTTACTTATATACAAATTTATGTTTTTCCAAATAGGAGGGAGATGAGACAGAAACTGATGATAAAGAGAAGACTGAAGAAAAGGAAGAAGAGAAAACAGAGGAAGTCAAAAAAGATGAAGAGATGGAAGACACAAAAAAAGAGGAAAAGGAAGAAGAAAAAGAAAAAAGTAATGAAAATGAAGAAAAAGAAGAAGCAATGGATACCACTCCTGAAAAGGCAGAAGAAGTAAAAGAGGAGAAAACAGACACAGAAGAAGAAAAAACTGAAACAAAAACAGAAGAGAAAACAGAAGAAACAAAAAAGGAAGAAGAAGAGGAGAAAATGGAGGAGGATAAAGCAGATGAGGAAGAAGTGAAAAAAGAACCAGAAGAAAAGCCAGAGAAAGTGAAGAGTTTTGAAGAAGAGATCGATGAAGGCAACATCTCAACAGCAGCTGCGGCAGCTCTAGCTGCAGCGGCAGTCAAAGCGAAGGTAAGCACTAAAGTTGTAACTACAGCGGCTGCAACAGCTCTAGCTGCAGAAGCTGTCAAACTCAAGGCAATTATAGTAAATTAATGCTTATAATGCAGTAGTGCACAAGGCATGAAGCCTTGTGCACTACAAAAATAGCGCCAGAAAATCAAATGGACAAGAATGATAAGCAGTAGAGTTTTAATTACAGCTGCCAGGGCAACTTTATCTGTGGTGGCAGTCAAAGCCAAAGTAAGCACTAAAGTTGTAATTACAGCTCCTGCGGCAGCTCTAACTGCAAAAGCAGTCAGTTAAGGCAATGATAATAAGTTAATGCTTATAATGGTGCAGCAGTAGTCAGACAAGGTAAGAAGTAGAGTTCTAATTACAGCTACTGCTGCAGTACCTCTAGCTGCAGCAGTAGTCAGACAAGGTAAGCAGTAGAGTTCTAATTACAGCTACTGCTGCAGTACCTCTAGCTGCAGCAGTAGTCAGACAAGGTAAGGCAGTCAAATCCAACAAAAGCAATAGGGTTCTACTTTCAGCTGCAGCTCTAGCTGTGGCAGCAGTCAAGCCAAGCTAATAATTTTAATGGTGTATGCAGGAACGTACTGTAATATCAGTATGATTATAGCAGCAATCAATGTAGTGAATACTATATAACATTTCAATTAACATTACAACTTTTATATTTGCATTTAAGCACTTAGCGCAAGTAGAGGAGCGCAAGATTAAAAGCTTGGTAGCATTCTTGGTTGAGACACAAATGAAGAAATTGGAGATTAAATT
>NW_022750712.1:0-341 GCF_011630105.1 Anneissia japonica
GAGAGGCTTCATCGACTGACGATACACCGTTCGCTCGGCGATGTTCGCACAGCCGGTCTGGTCAGCGAACGTCGACGCTGGTGGGTGGAAATGCGATCCGACGGACTCACGATCCAATACGATAAAGCGACCAGGTCGTTGTCGACGGTCTCTCCGTCAGGTAAGACCTTGCTATGGTATCTTCCCGACGAAATTCTCCGATTCGCCGTCCGATGCCGAAGTGGGATCGCCAGCTTTCGATTCACTATCGATTCGAGCGGTTCGACGGTGCATTCTTTAAAGGCTCTCTGCAGATGGACCATAATCTCGTTCAATCTGGACGTGACCCTTTTACCCAATCT
>NW_022750712.1:382-833 GCF_011630105.1 Anneissia japonica
CAGTACTCCATGGCGTAGGTGCCATTACAGAAGACAAGACCTTTTAGGATACATGTCATATTCAGCGAGTCATACATTATTTGTTTAATAAAATATTGTTAAACTAAAATACGGTTTCCATTATTTTGTTTTATTAAGTGTGTGTGTCTTTTAACAAAAGTGAATCAATGCGAGAGATAAATAAAGAGATGTAAAACCAATTTTTGTTTGTTCTCTTTGGTTTACTTTATTTTACATCGCAAACGCACAATATTCTGCCGGTGTCCGGTTCGTACACGGCACCGTCTAAACCGCAGCGTAACCAGCATTCGTCCGTCAAGGGAACCGCCTCGGGATACCCGTTGAGAGCGGAAACGCAAGATCCTACGTCGCTGCCGACGTAGGATCACAGGTTCAGCGAGATGCTTCTCTCGCAGCTGTCGCAACATCTCACGTATCGGGTTCCGTCCTC
>NW_022750713.1:0-1065 GCF_011630105.1 Anneissia japonica
TACGGGGACACTTCCTGACAAATGGTCAATTCAACCCCTATTAAGGATACCCTAATTTTCTTTTTATCACAGATTCAATATAATACTGTTTCGTCAAAAAATAATATGCATTAAAAAAAAAAACCCAGTACCGTGAAGGAAGCTCATTGTATTTTGAATTCAAATTGCAAAAATTCGTTTGGGGAATACTCTCTATTAAAAGGAGATAAATTGGAATTACACACTTATTCGCATGGTTATGTCTGGCAATTCGTATCCCGTCTATTGGCCAAACTGTGAGTTCCTGACTACAAACTAAAAAGAATGTGTTATTCCAATTTCGATTCTTGATAATAATGATATAAGGAGAAAACGTTTTATGTAATTACGTAAACATTATATTAGCATTATCATCATCATCCTAAATCATTGTCATAATCATTGTTATTGTTATTATTATTATCATTTTTATCACATCTTCTTAATAGATATCAATTATTATTGTTATTATTATTATTATTATTATTATTATTATTATCATTATCATCCTCATTATTATCACCATTATCATCCTCATTAAATCAGCGTTATTTTCGTAAATAATAAATAAGTAATCGTCGTTGTAATTATAATAATTATTGTTATTCTTGGAAGAAATTCATCTGGTTATTATCTCTGGTAATAACTATTATTCTTATTATTATTGCTATTGTTGTGTTAATGATATTCAATAAATTTATATAAATTAAATTAAATTTAATTGTTGTTTATTTTTTATTTGCAGACAGCAGCTTTGTACTGGGAAATATACAGGTGGTGGATTTTCCAATAGTCTATATCAGTGAGGGGTTTTGTAAGATCTCCGGGTATAATCGGGCAGATATTTTGCACCAAAACTGCTCCTGTAGCTTTATGTTCGGTGAACTTACGGACAAAGAAACTATTAAGAAAATCGAACGTTGTCTAGAAAATTTTGAACCAATGCAATCAGAAATATTATTATATCAGAAAAACAGTAAGTATATAGTCTTAATTTTTTATACTATATATATATATATAATATAATATATATAATATATATATAAA
>NW_022750714.1:0-947 GCF_011630105.1 Anneissia japonica
ATATATATATATATATATATATGGCTCTGGATCTTTTGTTAGTTTTCGCCAGTGACGTCATGGTAAAATCATATATAATCGCCTATAACTTCATTAAAAAAATAGCCAAAAAAGTTTTAAAGGTTGATTCTATAATTAATGGCATATCAAAAATCCTCTCTAGAACAAAAAATCATTTTGCTAGTTCTCTTTTAAAAGTAATTAAAAGACACTTGAGAAGTCGGGAAAGCTCATTTCCAGCCATTTAGGAATCAAAATTTTCCCGGGAAGAACCCGAACCCCCTTTCTCTTTGGGGTTCATTGATTCATGGAATCGATTTAAAGAGCGGAAAACCTTTAATTTTTAAGAACTTAAAAGGCATTAAAAGACACCTCAGAAGTCGTAAAAGCTCATTTCCCGTCATCAGGGAATCAAAATTTTCTCGGGTGAGAACCCATCCACTCCCCCACCCCTCCCACTTTCTCTTTGGGACCGATTCATGTAAAAAAGCATATATATGCAACTACTCAATTTTTTTATGTATGTATGTATACCTATTCACACATAACAGGCCTATTTACTGTAATAAGAATGAGAAAATTTACCTGACCATTTCTCTGACCCCCTGATTCATATTCCCATTCATCTTACTAGTGGCCTTATTGTTTTATAGTACAAATTTCACTAAATTTACAGCATTTCAATTTGAAAAGAAGCTCCCTCTCTCTTTAATTCGCAAAAGTAGTCTAAAAAAGAAACTGATCTCGAGACGAAGCCCATTTCGAAAATAAGCCCATCCAAAGCTAGCAATGAAAAAGATCCCAGGGCTTCAATTCGAAGTTTTACGGTATATATGATTGTATGTAATTGTACCTAAATACGTATGTTTAATATTTTATATACTTATATATTTATATATTATATATATATTTGTTATATATATTTAGGCCTATTTTATATTATATAT
>NW_022750715.1:0-1067 GCF_011630105.1 Anneissia japonica
TCAAATTGTATACAGTATAGGCCTATAATATTTGTATATCCAGAGAGTTGTTCTGTCCCAAACATACAATGAAAAGGTTGTTTAGAAAAAATAATTAGATATGAAATAAATAAATAACAATACGAAATATTAAGCATGATGAATAAAAAATAAATATATGGATGAATAAATAAACAAGTACCCAACAAAATATGAAGAGAAAATAAAATTAGATATAAAATCAAATATAAAAACGAAGCATTTGTGAATTATTAACTTTATAGATACATTAAAGGGGGGGTGCGGGGATGAGACAAGTGGCCATATATTGCTTATTTAACCTTTCCTGAGTTCGGGAAAAATACTTAAAAAATTCAAAATGTTGAGATGTAACGATAATTAGAGAAACAAAACATGATGTCTGTCTCTTATACACATCTAGATGTGTATAAGAGACAGAAACGAGGCTGATCACTTTTTTCAGTAGCTTGGTAGCATTTTCTAACCAACTCATTAATATTCAAGACCAGTAATTTTTGGCGAGCAGCTGATCGAAAAATCGTCCCGACGATCGAGCAACTAGCCTAGACAATACGTACGTCCAGTAGTGTGAAGTCGTGAGTTTTTGTGATCGTTTACGTACGCAGAGACGGTTTTGTCAACGTCAATTCAATCATGGAGGAATAATTCAATTGAATTAATAAACGTATATCAGTCCGATGATTTGTTTGTTTATAATTAAGCAGGCCCGTAGCCAGGGGGGGTTTTTATGGTTCGGGCGAACCCCCCTTTTCTAGCGAACCCCCCTGTTTTCTAGCGAACCCCCTCGAATTTTTGAATGAGTCCCACCCGTTTTTAAATTGTAGCACATCTAGATGTGTATAAGAGACAGTTCATAGGATATGTCAGCTTCAGAAATTCGGAGATTTAAATTAAAACGCAATTCCTTTACGATGGCACACATAAGGATGGCAAACATCGATAAAAACACGGCTGCCGTCTCATCTTTCACTGGCCTTTGGTTGAATGTTTGTAAGAAATGTACCAACCGGTAACGAAACCGGTCGCCGTCTACCTAGAGTAAATGG
>NW_022750716.1:0-528 GCF_011630105.1 Anneissia japonica
TTTCTGCCACCTTTACACCAGCACGAGCTTTTCGGGAATGTTGAACTGCCGCCTATCCTTTACCAATAGTCGATGTGTGTCAGATCATGGAGGTATAAAATTTTTATACCTCCATGGTCAGATCGAGTGAATGTCTCTAAAGAAATGGGCGTTCCGACGAGACCTCTCATCCAATCAAATTGATTTTTAGCTTAACAGACAGCTTGATTAGTCTATTTTTACATACCGAAACAGCCGTAAAAATACACTGGGCGATCGCCAACTGACTTGGCTTAAAAAAAAGATTCCGACGACACCTCATTGATTTTAAAATTAAAAATAACATGACATTATAGCTGAATAAATAAGGAACAAGATACAAAAACAGCCAAAAAATCGGTCAGTATTAACGAAGATACATTAAAAAAACTGCTCAAAAAGAGCTGATTTCCAGCCATTTAGCACCGTTTGGCGATTTCGGGCTGGATTTTTGGAACACAAAACAAATTGTAATGATTTTGACTATAATATATAATGGTGATGTGATGA
>NW_022750717.1:0-542 GCF_011630105.1 Anneissia japonica
CAGTAGTTTGGAACGATATCAGGAGTGGGGGTGGTGGCAGTGGCCTACTAGTACTACAATTTATTAGAGGCTATCTTGGGTCCAATCGTCTGCCACCCGAAGTTTTCATTACGATCGTCGATGGTCAAGAACGTAACCATCTAGGCCGGGCATAGGCTAGGCTTAGATTGCTCTGCTACGTATACAATACTACCGCATAACAAAGAAAGCAACCCACGCGTTGCATTCTTAAATTGTACACACATTATTAAAATGTATTAGACGATAACACTATATCACTGACTGAACGATCTACCACCCTCGCATCGCAGTAACTACTGTACTGACGAACTAGGCCTAGCTTAGGCCTAATGTTTATGTGGAAAGTTAGATAGTCGTTATGTACCCGACAGTCGTCTGCCTTTATATCTTCACTTGTCTTCAATTTGTATTCAAAGGGTACATTGCTGCATAGCCAACTGTCGGGGATATCGTACCTTCATACGACTACTCCATAGAGATAATAATAAAAATACTAGAGCGCTAACCGCAATGTATTCGAT
>NW_022750718.1:0-1233 GCF_011630105.1 Anneissia japonica
GTGTTGCGTAGGCTAGGCAGTCAAAAGAATCCAGGTCTTTGATAAATTAATTAAATAGCTAGGCCGTGACTACAACAATCTTGTTCGAAATGGGTTCAGTACAAACTAAACTGGACGAAAAACTGAACATTGGAGCCGGTCCGGAGGGGTGTCTGTATTGTGAGAATAGAGTTCCAAGTTCCACAGCGCGCTGTCTGAGATGTTAGTTTGACATGGCTAACTTGTTGCCGTACAACAAGGTTGAACTTCGTATTTTCCCACGGCTGTGTATTTTTCCCACGTGCGCTACTAAATTTGGAACTTCGACTTGTGTGGTTGAAATTACTTTAAAATCGGCCTATCCGGACCGGAAAATTCCGTCGATATAGCCGAAATTCGACTTATAAAAATTCGAATTAAACAAACAATTTACACAGTAATACATAGGAAAGAATTGAGACTTTTTCAAAAATTTGACTGACGCGAATTTTCGACTTAAACAGAGTCGACTTTGGCGGACTCGACTGTATAACAATACACTATTGAATACAAATAGTTCTTAGTCTCTGCGTTCACAGTCATGGTTGATAGAAACACAAAAAGAAATAACTGAAATCTGGTCAAATAACTACAATAAACCTTTGCAAATAGCCATTTCCTGACAGGTGTAGACACGTCACATATATACATCTTTACTGACAAAACATGAGAATTTAAGGTAAATATTCCATTTATTTATGTTCTTTACTACAATACAGTCTGTTGTCTTATTTATCAAAAACAAAATTTTGGGTAGATCCTTGGCAATTATGTTGAAATGGCATGAACGCTTGTGTCCTTGGGCAAGGCACTTTATCTATGCTGTCTCTCTCCACCCAGGAGTACAAGTTGGTTCAAACACATCCTGCGCTGAATACAGCTGCAACATTATGGAATTCCCCCATGGGACTTGAGTGTGTGTTCCATATGTGCTTGATCCAGTGATCCGGGGGTAATAATGTTCAAGCGCTTCGAGGTTGTGTCAACGTGAGGCCCTATATAATTCCAGAATTATTATTATTATTAAAACAGCATCTAAAAACACTACTGATTAAGAAAAAAGTGGGTGCCAGTTTTTTCATTCACTCCTTGGGCCTCAATTTTGAAATTCAAAATGGCCACCTTTTTTAACCGATTTATTGGTATTGAAGAGTGTTTTAAACATTTTATTGGCATTAGGTAAGTATTTGGATACCAAACAAGATAGTTGAGACA
>NW_022750719.1:0-1399 GCF_011630105.1 Anneissia japonica
GCGGTTGCACAAGTTATGAATTTGAATGCAAAGACAAATCTTGTATCCCCACATCAAAAGTATGCGATGGATATAACGACTGTGCTTGGGGTGAAGACGAGGAGAAGGACTGTGGATGTACAAGTTATGAATTTGAATGCAAAGACAAATCGTGCATTCCTACATCTAAAGTATGCAATGGATATAACGACTGTACCTGGGGTGAAGACGAAAATGACTGTGGATGTACAAGTTATGAATTTGAATGCAAAGACAAATCTTGTATCCCCACATCGAAAGTATGCGATGGATATAATGACTGTGCTCGGGGTGAAGAAGAAAAGGACTGCGGTTGTAGAAGTTATGAATTTGAATGCAAAGACAAATCTTGTATTCCCACATCAAAAGTATGCAATGGTGTCAGCGACTGTGCTTGGGGTGAAGACGAAGCAGAATGCGGTTGTGCGAGTTATGAATTTGAATGTAAAGGCAAATCCTGTATTCCTACATCAAAAGTATGCGATGGATATAGTGACTGTCCTTGGGGTGAAGACGAGAAAGACTGTGGATGTACAAGTTATGAGTTTGAATGCAAAGACAAATTATGTATTCCTACATCAAAACAATGCAATGGATATAACGACTGTGCTTGGGGTGAAGACGAGGAGGACTGTGGATGTACAAGCTATGAATTTAAATGCAAAGATAAATCATGTATTCCTACATCGAAAGTGTGCGACGGGTATAGCGACTGCGCTCGCAGTGAAGATGAAAAGGACTGTGAATGTACAAGTTTTGAATTTGAATGCAAAGATAAATCATGTGTTCCTCAATCGAAAATATGCGATGGAAATAGTGACTGTGCTTGGGGTGAAGACGAGAAAGACTGCGGATGTACAAGTTATGAATTTGAATGCAAAGACAAATCGTGTATTCCTAAATCAAAATTATGCGATGGATATAGTGACTGTGCTTGGGGTGAAGATGAGGCAAAATGCGGTTGTACAATTTATGAATTTGAATGCAAAGATAAATTGTGTATTCCTACATCGAAATTATGCGATGGATATAGTGACTGTGCTTGGGGTGAAGACGAGGCAGAATGCGGTTGTACAAACTATGAATTTGAATGCAAAGATAAATCATGTATTCCTACATCGAAAGTATGCGATGGACATAGCGACTGTGCTTGGGGAGAAGACGAGAAAGATTGTGGATGTACAAGTTATGAATTTGAATGCAAAGACATCGAAAGTATGCGATGGACATAGCGACTGTGCTTGGGGAGAAGACGAGAAAGATTGTGGATGTACAAGTTATGAATTTGAATGCAAAGATAAATCATGTATTCCTAAATCGAAAGTATGCGATGGACATAGTGACTGTGCTTGGGGTGAAGACGAGGCAGAATGTGGTTGTA
>NW_022750720.1:0-2032 GCF_011630105.1 Anneissia japonica
TTTATATATAGGCCTATATAAATAAATATATAATTATTATTATTACTATTATTACATATATATATATACGGTATATATTCACAATATATATACATAGATAGATAGATCATATATATATTATATATATATATATCAAATAGATATATAATATATATATAATATATAATATATATAATATATATAATATATTATATAGTATATACAATATATAATGACATATGTACTTTGCGAACATCGACTTTGAACGGCAGCATACACGAAATTGGTGCGTTCAATTAACTACAAATACATAACTACTAATAATAACATTAATAATAGCAACGTATGCATATACATAATTACTGGTATTTCCAAATAGTGTATGTTTACTGCATTAAATAAAGAGCGCCATCATACCTAAATGAATTACTTATACAGTACTCCACAGAAGGCAGGCCTACTCATAGAGCCTAAAAAGTCGCAAAACTATTGTTTGTCACCCAGATCTACGATCTGTCGCATGTACAGTAACAATTAGCAACTGTTAACGGAAAGATCTAAAGAAAAAAAAAATCATAAATAACTAAAATGATATCTAATTGACATTTCTTAATTGTTATAAATACATTTGTTCGGTATTAACGTATTGATCAAAGGGGTTTGTTGTGGTTGCTCACTGACAGAACGCATGTACGGGGACGGCCGGCCTTGGACTGTGACGATTGTACAAAACAATAGCACTGACTTAGTAGAGTGTATCGGATGCGTCCGCTTTAAACAACGTCTTTGTGTAAACCGAGGCAAATCATGAATCCGTAATATGGTAAAAATTGCGAAAACGCCTCAAACGAAATTATCTCGGTCTAAGCGTAAGATCAACGATGGTTTGGCTCACTTAGCTCCGAAGGACATCTTTAACAAGAAGAGTACAATTTCGATAAATGTGATAGAGATTATTAATTTTATCGATATTGTTAAGAGAAATCGGCTATTGTCGTTACGTTTGTTATCGTCAATAAAGTACATTTTGTATTTTTGTGTTCAATCGAATAGGAAGTTAACTTGTGTTTATAATTCCACTTCATTAGAAAATAATGAATATGGTTTATTTGTGAGCAAATTGATACCGTAGTAAAAGATATTTGTTCTTTTTCCATATTTTATTTTCCCCGCTAAATAATACATTTTCATTCCTATTTTTTTTTCTTGGCCTATGTTATCTTTCTTTTATACTTTTTAATGAATGATTATTAATGTTACTATTTTTTTAAATATCTTTGTATGTTTGGTGCTTTATGTGTTTTTTTAAAGAATAAAATCCATGAATGAATGAAAGTAATATTTTTTTCCGACGAGTGTACTGCGTGTACATGTGCTATATTCTACACTGGAGCAACGCGGGTATATTAACCGCCTCATCCGAAAGACGGTATTCCATTGCAACTTCCATTCAGTCCCCTAGTTCAAAACACAACTTTTCTACAGCAGCAGCGGATGGAATTGAGCCAGGAACCATGATCTGAAAAGGTTTCTACGATTCAGCACACAAGGGGCTGCCATTTTAGCTCCTGAGAATAGCTGATCTCTTGAATAATGACATATTAATACGCGATTCTAATTATATTTTTTGTGAAAGAAGAACATATGAATTACATAAATGAGTTTACAGTATAATAACAGATCACTGTGGGGAAAAAAAATATTGTTTAAATGTATGGTCTTTTGTTCCTTTGTCAATGGTGATACCTCATGTCATGGTCCATCTCTTGAAAGTATTTTTATAACATATATTCCTTTGTTTTATTTTGCACATGAGAAAGACGTTCGTTTTTATATTTTTAACCAATAGTAATAGACCTAGTTTATAGAAAACGATAACGAATGCCTCATATTTATTATCGTTGTACTTATACGAGCTGAATACGATCGCTGATGCATCTAAATGCATGAATGACCAACGTTGTGACAGGTATGTTACTGTAGGGGATGGGGTCACTAAATATTTCATTACGTAATCGCATTCGTTGCCGTTATCGAAGCTTGCGAAACCTCG
>NW_022750721.1:0-1040 GCF_011630105.1 Anneissia japonica
AGCCATCTGCGAATCTCGTCCAGGTTGGCAACGGCCGCCGCGATTTTGCTGTGGTGCGGAAGGAGTAGGGTGTCGTAGAAGTACCGGACGAACGCCTTCTTGCGCCGATCGTCGGTTTCCTCCTCACGTTCCTCGTCGTCGTCGTCGTCTTCGACTTCGTCGGCAAGAAACCCTCCAAGCGCGACGGCCGCTTCGAACTGCCTTTTCTCTTCCTCGCTGCATCTCGCCCACTTGGTTCTGTGCGAACTCTTGGAAGTCGTGCCCAAACACGAGCTGACGAGTTCGACGAGTCTCGAACGATCGTCGCCTTCGCTATGCGCCTTGAACATGTACGCGAGACCTGCGACGAAAGCCGGGAACGCCGTTTCGCGCGACATGGTCGGAAATGAGAGCTGCCGAGGTTTTGCCAAAAAATATGTACGCACGCTCAGAAAACAAATATGAAATCACTCACGTTCGCAGTGTTTGGTTTGCTCCTGAAGTTTGCGGTTGCGCCATATCTCTGCGTCACCTTCACAGCTTGATGATGTCCTCCTGATTGGTGCGGGCGCAGTTTAGATCCTGCGCCCAGTTGACAACGGATATGCCTGATTCGTGCACCAGGAGCGCCGCAACGACCAGCTGACCGGCTCTGTTCTTGCCACTTCGCCGGGGAACCCGAACGACGGTAAACTTTCTGTCGTATTCTTCCAGCTTTCTGACGGCCGCCTGGCGCACGGCGGGATGCCACCTGGCGGGTTCCGTCAGCGACTCGGCCTTCTCTTTGGAGAGGACGCCTAGGATGCGCAGCGCCGGAATTCGAAGTTCGGAAGCTCGGTCGCCTAACACCTTGTTGAATCTTCCGGCCATGACCGCGTTGCACATATCCCGCTGGAATGGCTCAAGCCGAATGTTGCATTCCTTGCAGAAGAATTCCAGAGTGGACTCGACGTTCCGAACGTGTTTTAACGCTTTCTCTTCCGCGCCGACGGTCTCGCCTAAATCAACACATGCGGAGAGCGGCTTCAAAACTCTCAGCCTGGCTTCTCTGCGCATCCTCT
>NW_022750721.1:1057-1243 GCF_011630105.1 Anneissia japonica
GCGCATCCTCTCATCGATCCTCTCGCAAATCCTGCGCATCTGCCTTTCGTGCGGAAGCATGGCGTGCATGGCGTATCGGCGAGTGACACGCTACTAAGAATGTTCAACGCTACGGTTAAGCATTATTGCAAATTCACGGGGGATGGAATATATCTCGATGCGTATAAATGAAATTGTCATGTTGGG
>NW_022750722.1:0-914 GCF_011630105.1 Anneissia japonica
CAACTAGCCCTAAATGAAGTTCTAGTTCGAAGTTCGACTAAAGTTTGTTTTAAGAATACGGGCGTTATATAGTAGCAACATGATAAAATCAAGCAAAGAGAGACATGAATGAAACCAACTAGGAACTAGATTTGAACTCGTCACTGAGGACGAGTTAGGTGATCCGCCGCACTTTGACCCTCATTAAGATCACGTGGTGCTGATTGAAAAGTGTCATAGTATGCTAAAATATGTTCTTATACACATCTAGATGTGTATAAGAGACAGAATTAGTTTTTTTTTAAAGAATAATTGTGAGCATTTTAAAAGATTTCTGCATGTGTACACGAACGTCTTGACGCCCGTGAGCACGGTAATAGCACAAAGAGTGACTCCTGATTTTGGAAAGTTTTGAAATGCTAAAAATGACCCGAAACGTTCTTTAAACTATCTGAATAGTAATATGGAGAATTTTCAAATTTTAACAGACACGCACGTCACCATGTGTGCGAGTACAATAATAGCACACGAAATTAAACATTGTCAAGTGTATTTAAAACCGCCTGTTACTTGGTAATGCCACACGAACTTTCTCTTCACATAACCTATATAGCGTCGAAATGCAGTCTGCCGCCCTCATCTGTTCTATTGTTTAACATCTTTTAAGAATGAGAGATAAAAGGGCTCCTAAATTCATCCTTTTTGACCATGTTGACGTGATCAAAATGAAAAATAAAGGGACACGTCTAAAAGAGAATTGATTTAGCTATAACATACTCACAGGTGGGAGACAATCAATCAAGATAAGCGAGTACGTTCAAACGAGTATAAAAAGTAATAACGTCATAAATAAAAATTAAATTATTTTTATAATTCAAATGGCAATATGATGACGTCACAATGTCCGATCAGCCAATATGATCTATGAAATCGTA
>NW_022750723.1:0-1435 GCF_011630105.1 Anneissia japonica
CGTGCGTGCCAATATACACTATATATACATTTTATACATGTATATATTACTTTTCTCCGCCCCGTATTCTCTACCTATTTACCCTCCAATTTGAATGTCGGCAAAC
Source organism: Anneissia japonica (assembly GCF_011630105.1). Taxonomy (NCBI): domain Eukaryota; kingdom Metazoa; phylum Echinodermata; class Crinoidea; order Comatulida; family Comatulidae; genus Anneissia; species Anneissia japonica. Next base: position 107 of record NW_022750723.1, read on the forward strand.
GCAATGCATGGTTTTTTTTAATAATTTGCTTATTTCTTAGTGTCTTTTGATTTAATTTTGTTTAGATTAGCATCATGTCTTGCATTTTGAAGTTTAATTTCTTTTTGCTTGGGTATTTTGCTTGTTTGCTTGAACAAAAAACTTAAAAACAGGAAATGTTTGATAATCTAATAAAGCAAAACAAAATTAATAATAAATCAATATTAACAAACCAATAGGTGAAGAATAAATATATACATAATTGTTTTAATTTATTTATTAATATGTTGATAACGTATTTGATTTGATTTAATAGCAATTTATTATTTTAATTTAATAATAGAGGGTTTCAGATTTTATCACAGTTATCATATCTTAAATTATAACAACACATTAAATATTTTTCAGTAGGTGATGATAATAATGATAATAATAATAAACATTTACAATAACAATATCAAGATAAAATACTAGTGATGATAATAATGGTAATAATAATAATGATAAACAATAACAGTATAAGCATAAAATAAATGTTATTGCCAAGAGTTGACATGAACTTTATATTCAAGAACTTGTATACTTTATATATTTGTATAGAACTAATATATAAATTGAAAAAATGATTAATCACTGGGATGAAGCTGTTCCCTGCCAGACACCATCCCTGAATTTTTTAACCAAGGTGTCATTAAATGAATAAACAAAATCATTGCTTAGATTTTGCAATAATTATTAGTCTCTACCTACTGCCCACTTGAGTACCTAATCAGTGGACAGAAGCTACGCACAATTACATATATTGATGATAATGCTATCGTTTGACATTAATGAGTGGGAGTTCTTTCCTTTGAGGTTTTATAGTTCCATCATTAAATATATTTTAAATTTTGAAAGTAAACTACTTAATTCGTGAAGCAGATGTTTATGAAGATGTGTTTTTCTATTACTATACTTGTGATATGAAAAGTAATCTGGAATTGATTTTGTGATCATTCTTTGTCTTTTTGTATATTTTTATATAAAGTTTGTAAAATTTACATAATTGTCATACTTTTTCGTGAATTCTACTTTTAATTATATAGTAATATTTTAATATTATTTTATAAAATAGCAAGATATTATTTTTAAACCATTGTTTCTACAAATGTAAACATTTAGTACACATCATATTGTTAGAATATGTATGTACATCGGTTTTGATGATGTTAGTTTGACTGTGTGATAGATAGATTGCTTGATTAGTTTGTTAATTAAGTGATTATATTATAGATTAATTTATTCTTATTCTTTACATATATTGACAATATTGTTTGATAAATTAATTTAATTATTGCGTATCTAACTTTT
>NW_022750724.1:0-264 GCF_011630105.1 Anneissia japonica
TTTCTTCTGGGAGCGGTGCAGGTCGAAGACGACGATGCGCTGTCCGTCGTAAGCGTACGCGGCGTGGGCCCCCTTCTTGCAGTCGTCGAACACGATCGCGTCCATCGACTGGGACAGGTAGGACGCCGTGAAACTCTTTCCTACGTTTCCATGAAGCTCGTGGTACCAGTACACGGCGCGCGGGTCCGGTCTTCTTGACAACTCGTCCATAAGTCCTTGTTGCCACGGCCTCAGCACGACGGTGCTGAATACGTCGTTCTGATC
>NW_022750724.1:344-842 GCF_011630105.1 Anneissia japonica
GTATATATTATATCCACTGGTTTTTGAATCTCACCTGCCCAATGACCGTTCGGTTGGAAATGCGGTAGCAAGGTAAAATTTTGAATATTTATATCATGCGACAGTATGGCCAAGACACTCGACGACCGAATCTAAAGTCCAAAAATCCATAAAAATTCAAACATCTATCGTTCTGTCTTTATCAACATTACTCTCTCACAGAAACCATTAATAACGGGGAAAATAAAAGAGAAAAAAAAAACAGACACAGATTTATTTCTTTAACTTTTATTTAGTTTCACTTTTCATTTTCAATGTTTGTAACAATTGTTGTACGTTTCAAAAAGCTTAACAAGCGCAGGCGGAGGGAAGATGCTCAGGGTTATCGACCTGCACTGTAAACGGGATGTAGCCGCGTTCCCGATCCTCGGCCATCAGCTCGTCTTCCCGCTTTTCGACTTCTCTCCTGTAACGATCCTCGTCGTCGCCAAACTTCTTCCTCAGCTCATGCTCCGATCC
>NW_022750725.1:0-4399 GCF_011630105.1 Anneissia japonica
ATATATACATATACACATACACACATACATATACACATACATACATACATACATATACACATACATATACACATACATACATACACACACGCATATATACACATACACATATACACACATACATATATACATATACACATACATATATACATACATACACAAATGAACATTGTCGGACTTATATTTTACTTACAAATATTTTACATTCATTCTGAAGATTGACGAGATGATTCCACCATTCCACATCGAATTGGGATCGAAATGTAGGTGTAATAATCAAATAATACAATCATGTATATAATGGGGAATGACAAATATAATGATATGATGCGATCTGGGGAAAACCCAGTGAAGAGTTTATAAAAAAAAATGAGCAAAATATTCCGAAGAGAATATGATAAACGTCGAGATCCTGATAGAATTATAACTTTGATTAACAAACTAAATTTTGTAAAAAAAAAATATCACAGGTATAAAATTCATTCAATGAAAATAATGCATAGGAACATTCTTTATATAACAACAATGGGCGCATAACGTCTTTCACTTATTGTTTGATGAAAATATAGATTGCGCACACACGGAAGTTAATCATATTAATGCGCATTCAAAGTGATTTTGTGAAAAAAATGTTCCCCTTAAACCCTTAAACCGAATGGTCCACTGATTAATCTCAGATAAGACAGTATAATAATACATACTCCAAGTATTAGGACCTGATGATGACATAATTAATGTCGAAATATTGAATCCCGACACGATGGCGTGCATTTCGATACTTGGAGTAGGTATTATATTATCGAATATAGCCTTATTAGACAGTACTGGCATTAGTAATCTGATTTCATAAAGAACATAATTATTGCGATGTATATTAGGGTAGCATACGTACAAAGTGGAATCGAATTTGTAGTCAAAAAGAGAGCATTATTTAATAGGCCTAACTATAAATAAAGTAAATGTATAATTTTTGTACTACGGTGTGTACAGAAAATTATCTCAACTAGGCCTAATAGGGACCACTAAGTCTGGGCCCAGTAGCTCTGGTGGCTTAGATGACCAACAAGAGGAAATCTTACAAAAGTAATGCAATACAAATTTTAAAAAAATTACATTTCCAATGGAATTCAGGCTAACTAAATTATCCCCAAGGCAACCAACCAATTTGTACTTACCTATTTATGCTTAAGTGTAAGCCTATAATATATCTAACCATTGTGTGGCAGATACATGTAAATTGTTGATGTTTTTACCGACTCAAACTGAAATTTTAAATTAAAAAAATTTCACAAACCTTTTAAAAGTAAAATGTAGGCCTAAGCTTGACCCACTGACATCTGAAATGACCACACTCATAGTTTGGTACCCTGGGGTCCGCACTAATTAAATACTGCCAATACGCATGTAGGCCTATATAATTAGAGTAATATATAAATCTGGAAACAATGAAAAAGATATTGATGAAAAGATGAACTTAAAAAAATCAACTTAATGAAAACAAAGACCATCACTAAGTTACGAAAATATCTGCGATGCATTAAGAAAAATCCGGGTTTACAAAAAGTCCAGGTTACGCCCCCCCCCGGGACTCCCCTTAATGTTCATGATAATGTTTGAGTAGAGTTTGCATCTAGTTTGTTTGCACGTAGTGCAATATGAACTTTCTATATGTGAGCGTATACTATTTAATTGTATTGCAGGCCCGTATCCAGGGGGGTGCGTTGGGTGCGTACGCACACCCCCAAATTGAAAAACGTCCACTAATTATAACCAAAAAAAATGTGACCTTGTTCCCAGAATCATTATAAAATGAATCACATAACAGTACAATATTAAGATTGTATGAATGTACAAATGAGTTACAATAAGAATACTAGAGCGCTGACTCCACACGCGCAATCTTTTGTACTGCCAGCAACATAACACAACAAACATACACACGTTATATGCACGTTATCGTCTAGGTGTATGTTCCCCTAACTACCAGCCGGTATGTCAGTGTATAGCAATGAAGTCAAAATGCTAGAATGACACCGGTTTAGACAAGTATAATCGTTCCTAGCGCTCTCAGAAATACCCTGAGACGAGTATACTCATCATGATGATCCTTTTATACAGTATACCCCGTCACGGGCTCAATGGATAGATAGCGTACAGATACAGTAAAATTATGCTTATACCTCTGTATATGTTTTCTGTCGATGCCAAGAATAAAAATGTTGATTAATTTGTTTCAAATGCTTGTTTGAATCAGCTCATTTACAGTCGCTTTTAATCCACTCTTTATATCAAACTTTGCTATTATTCATTTAAAAGCATAATTGATTTTGAATTTTTATTCGTAATGGTTACGAATTTATACAGTAGTATTTTTCATTTGGGAAACAATTTGCTTGTTTCTCCATGTCCTCCACTGGTAATTTTTTGATAGGCCCTATCGCTGTGTTCACGGACATATAGAGATTAACATGATAAAATGCCTTCAAATTAGTCTAGGCCTACTAGGACGTAAGAAAGCAAATTTTTCCGGGGCCTTCGGCCCCTGGACCCCGACCGGGGGCCCAGGACGGCCCCCTGGCCCCCAGCCTGGTTGCTCGCTGCGCTCGCAAAACGCATCCCCCCTCCCATTCAAAAAGCTGGATACGGGCCTGTATTGACTATGTTTAAATGCATCGTTTCTTAAGGCAATAGACAGTTATGGGCTTTCAAATTTGTAGGTAATCTCAATTTCTTGTTTACGCTTTCAGTGGTCAGATTTTGGCAGATTATTTTTTTCTATTTAAAAAAAATATATACAGTATATAAAATATTCAACAACCATTTTAGGGATTCAAAATCAAACAAAAACCCAGAGAGGTTTGATGACTATATTTCTACTTAACATTATATGTTTATGATATATAATTACAATGACAGTCAAAGTGGGTTGATCTTAAAGTAACCATCATTATGGATTATATTATATCAATGTAGGCCTACCAACACTGCTCTTTCGTTTTAGCAATCAACGCAATGTTTGGTTAGGAATAGACCTACCGCCCTCTAGAATAATATTGTTACCGAAACTTTTTTTGTACACACAATTGTCGATATTGCTGTGCAGCCGATCGTTGTGCCAGGTTGTGCTAAGATTTTCGAAGTTTACGTCTTTTAACTTCACACCACCAATGCCACGTTACTTAGCTCTCGACTTCCTGTCTGAGGTAATGCTAGGCCTACCAAAAATGGCGAAAATAGGAACCATGCAAGACTAGCCAAGTCCTGGCGTACCTAAACATAGCCTAGGTAGGCGCTAGGCATAGCCTAGCCTAGGTCTACACATAGGCCTACCTTAGGCCGGCCCAGCCTAGGCTAGGCCTGCAGCCCCTAACCTTACCCTAGGTCTAGGCCTAGCTAGGCTAGGTCATGCTTAGGCCCAGATAGACTGCCTAAAACCTTGGCCTATTCTAGACTAAATAGGGCCTAGCCTAGCCTAGTAATTTTCCTATATAATAGGCTATAGTAATATTCAATATTTTGATGAGGCTGATCACATTATCATTATTAACCTGATGATAAGATATAAAAAAGAAGCTTTTAGGCCCTATTATGTGATTTTCACATTTTTATAGGTTCATAATTTAAGGCGATCTGTCGTGAGCAGATGTTTGATGACATTTCCTGCAAAGCTCCAATGTAATGAGACATACCCCCATAATGGAACACTGGAAGATTACACATACAGAACACCTTGGCAAAGAGGTATCATGTTACTATTCAAAAATGATCAATCATAATAAATCAGAATCAAATAGTAAGAAACACAAACAAACTACTAAGGCAAGATTTTTTATACCTTGTTTAGCGAACCTGTTGCCCGTCAATAATGATTATTTCGAAATAAAAAAAAAGTATATTTGGCCAAACCCACCTCCATGAAAATATTGTATAATATAAGTATAATAGAAATAAATAAAAGTTTTACTTTATTTATATTATGCCCAGCTCTGCCTTAGAATCTCCAAAAACAGGATTTGTATATTTCTTCCTAATTATAAAAATTTAGAGTAAGCATTTAACCATCCCATAATAATATACTGTACAATCACTAATAAAATCCGACTATCTTAAAAAAAAAAGTTTGTGAAACAAGGTATAAAAATATTCTCGCCTAATAATACTACTAAAAATTAGACAGCATTAACATGCTAATATTGGTTCAGTCACAATCAAATCAACACTGGTTTTCTTGTCATGTTATGTATTTTAATCATGAATTTATTTTATTTATTGCCTTACTGTAGCTACTGTGAAGGACCATGATCAGATTGAGTTGCCTTTAGCCGACCAGATTATGTTGTTAGACATCAGTAAGGCAAACATTCTTGAACCTATGACAGGGATGTTAAGGTCTGTAGAA
>NW_022750726.1:0-872 GCF_011630105.1 Anneissia japonica
TTATAATTAGACACCGTACATTTTAATGGCCCATTTCAGGCTTCTTTTATATTCATAAGCCCGACGAAATGACCCTTTCTAGTCCTATTCTGTAGTTGCGCTATAATTTAATTTCCTACAAACTAGATTCCCATGGTACTCTTTAAGGTGAAGCAGCACAAGGTTTGTATTTTCTTGCTTGTTTTATGTCCATTTTTATTCATAAAAATGTTGTTTATAAATACACAGTAAAATGCAGTTTTAATATATAATTTTAAATACATGCTAATAGCCATTAAACAGTGGTCTTCGGGCGGGCTTCCTTATAAAGCTTCTAGAAAAATTCACTACAGTACTTCGAGGCCTCCTGTACTAGTTGCCTAGTAACTAACCATAAAATCGGAAACTTTCCCACAACCAAGGTTCCCAAGGTGCTCATGAGGGTGAGAAGGCATATTCTTTGTACGCCGCCTTCAGGAATGTCCGCCTTACACTGCAAAGACAGAAGTAGGTCAGACGCTATGAAGGTGTTCAAGTGCGTTCACCTACTTCATGTCACCATTAACTTCGAGTCATCAATCTGATGATCATATTTATAAAAAAAAAATACATGAATTGTAAAATACTATAGTTTAAATGGAATGTAAAAATAATATATTTTAATATTCTGACATAAAAGTATATTTGATTAAACAAATTAAATTATAATCGTAACAACATTCCTCGGCCTTTATTACGAATAATTCAAAAATTGATAAATACAAATATGTACTTGACTTTTTACTTCTGAATCTGTAAGAAAAAGAACACGGTAAATTATATTCAAATTACTTGTAATTAATAACAATTGTAAAAAACTTCAAACACTGAATCATACTAAAAAAAAATACAAA
>NW_022750727.1:0-781 GCF_011630105.1 Anneissia japonica
CATGCCCACACACACACCCACAAACTTACAAACAAAAACATCTATACCCTGCAGAGATAATAATAATAACAATAATAATAATAATAATAACAATAATAATAATAATAATAATAACAATAATAATAATAATAATTACAGTACTTTTTCATAGGCCTGTGGCCTAGTTCAGACTAGGTGGATAAACCTGGCTCAACTCACCGGGTTTATCCACCTGCTAGTCTGAACTAGGTGGCTTATCTCAAGCCAGGCTGTGTTCCTATAGTAACTAGACCTGGCAAGCCACTGTGTTTAACTTTTCTAAGCCGAACTTTAATCATTGCGGGGGATCTTGCATTGACTATGACCAATCTGCATTCAATTATGTACGCTGTGAGCGAGCATACGTTTCGCAAACAATTTAAACACCTTTCCTGGTAACGGTTCATTATTATGCAAATGATCGCGCCTCCTGGCTAATCCCGCTAGTCTGAACGCCTGGCAAAGTTAAGCCGGGCTTAACGTTGAGCCGGGCTTAACTCAAGCCTGGCTTATATCCAAGTCTGAACGTAGCCTGTGTATTTATAAGATTTATTTTTTTAAATGCTAATGATGTTTTTGTTTATTAATGTAATTCGTGTTACTATATCATTTATTCTCTTCATCTATTTCCAACGTCATTTGAATATTTTTGGACATAAAAGTATTTCTTTACTAATGTCCGGGGCTTAAATTCTGTTATATGTGAAACTTTTCGTATCTTTAACATACAGTATTTATTTGTCAAAATTATTCTATGGTTTTT
>NW_022750728.1:0-929 GCF_011630105.1 Anneissia japonica
TACACAATCTGGGCATTGGTAATTGTTTGTAACCGATAATTAACCTAAAGGATAATCCTACATATACAACACATTCATGTATTTACTGAAACAGGCCTAGCTAGGGCCTCACATTCATTTTAATCAATATTATTTTTTACGTCATGTGATCAATCACAATGTATATTCAATTATTAATTTTGTAATCTATATAATTTGTTTGTGATCGATAACTCATTTGGTGTATTGTTGATAATACGTGAGTTTAGGCAGTGGTTTGTAATTGATTTATAATATGTAAGGCCTACAAAGAAATTCTACATTTGGTTAGTCAGACACGGCATCGTAATGTTCAAAAAACGATTATTAAGGAAGCTAGAAGTGATTGCATTCCTTAGTTAAATTTGTAGGCCTATTTACACATATTCTGCTAAATGGTCTTCGTTTGTGATCGCAGATTATTGATAGCTTGTCAGTTGTCACTTACAACTTTTGAAGACTTGCCAAACCACTGAAAACACCCTTTTTCAGACTTGTTATTTTGTTTTCATACAAATACCTCGAAAACGAAAAAGAACAGACAATATAATTAGTAAGCGAAAATAAACTATTTAGAACACATTCCATAATGCAGCAGATACTAAACTCATCCGAATATCTGTGAAGTACAAGACCGAATAAAACAAATGTATCGAAAACGGTATTTGTTATTACTATTGAAAAAGTTATATATCGTCATCATTATTTCTGTTGTTGATGGTAGTATTTATTAGTAGTAGCCCTATACCTGATTGTGATAACATTGTAGTAGGTGATAATGGTAGTACCAAGTAAGTGTAAATATACACAAAAAAATGTATCAAGATCGTAGGTCCTTAACTCGTGACTTTCCAAGTCCCTATAAAGAATTTAATCAGTTAAAAACTATTAAAATAACAGTGTTAAACAGA
>NW_022750729.1:0-578 GCF_011630105.1 Anneissia japonica
CGATTCCCATTCGTTAGATCCTCTGCACGACTACAGGCCCCGATCGTTTAGCGACACCCTGTCGATCACAATGGTATGCGTTTTGTTCTCCCTGCAACGTTCTCCGGTCATCCGGTCAGTGTTACCGACGTCCGGAATCCTCCACGAGATCAAAGTATAAACCAGAAAGTGACAAGTAAGTCGTATCGATCCGCCGACCTGCACCACCGTGGCGTCCGCCGCCAGAACGGCGGTATTCGCCAACCGAAACCGCCGACACGGGTTGTCCGACATCAAGCAACACATTCCCGGATCGATCGTGTCCTGGCAGGTCGATCGAACGTTCGAAGATTCCGATACAACCATGGACGATATGGAATCCGACAAGCAACCTCGTTGGGGCAAGGGCGTTCGCGCGGATACCGTGGCGTAACACACGCGGTATTTCGCGAAATCGTCTCGATCGTCTCTCAGAATTCGCGTGCGGCAGTACATGATACTGCGATCGATTAGAGGGAAAGGGTCTGTCGGGTTAAAGTCCCCGACCAAAACGTGAGCGTATTCGTGCAATACTTTCCACGTCTTGCTTTCCGGGTAGT
>NW_022750730.1:0-831 GCF_011630105.1 Anneissia japonica
GGAGCTGTGCGTGGCTGTTGGAAATCCATCCAGCCACGGCGCAACACGCACGCTAAAACTAATAAGTTTATCCTCGTCGCCATTATAGAGATTTGCTAGGTCTCTATAGATTCTTACACTACTTGAGATACTATATACGACAAAGTGGACATACTCACCATTCACTAGCGGGTGAATTAACACTCTAAGTATTGGTGATAAGTAGGTCTGTATGTTATCTTCAAGGTCTTCGTCGTGTATCTCCTATCGTTCTTCTATTTTCCTCCGCACTCCGTGCGGGGTTCCCCATGGGTTCTTCCACGGGTGCGTGGATTTCCCCCGGTGATTGGCTGCAACGTATAGATGACGTAATTCACAACCAATCACCGGGGCAGCGGCACATCACTCGTCCCACTTTTATTTTTTAGAATTCCTCTCCTGGCTTCCCCATCACAGTTGTTTTTTGTTTTTTTGTTTTTTTTGTTGTTGTTGGGGAAAAAGAAAACACCAAGAACCGATAAACTAATGGGATTGTGGTGAATCCCATAATTTCGGAAAAGGATGCCAATAGGGGACGATGAAAGTCCCGAAGCAGGATTGCTAGCGGGGCCGGCTCCCATGGGTAAACCCTGTCTCTTATACACATCTAGATGTGTATGAACATAAATGTTCCAACCAACATGCCACACAAAAATAATCCCAGTGGGAAAAGCAGCACCATAGAAATACAACTTAAACGCCCAGGATAGATTTGAATATCCCAATTGGGTCTTGGATTTTAAAAACCAGACAAGTCAACCTGCCCGAAAACATTAGCTGCTCTAGAATAGAACAGTGGTGAATGAGAGGACT
>NW_022750731.1:0-529 GCF_011630105.1 Anneissia japonica
CAAATGTAATAACCATGTTTATTCTGTATGGATAATTATTTAATGATAATCATAACAACAATAAGCATAATAACAATTTAATATCTATATATGTAATAACCTTGTTTATTCTATATGGATAGCATTATTAAATAAGTTGAAGTAGATAATCAAATGTATGCCTATTTTAGTTTCATTAAAAAAATAATTATGTCAAAAGTATGGCTTTTTCACAGTATACTTCTAGCTGCAACTTACAAAAGCTTTGTAGTTACTTATAGCTTTGTAGTTTGTTTGTTGTAAATTTTAGCTTTTCACAGTATAGTTTTAGCTTTGTAAGTTTCTACTTTCAGTACGTTAAGTCATTTCTTATAATATTTAGATAGTTTGCTGCCTACATTTGTATACAATATTTTCCATTTAGATATTGTTGTTACTTGCGCAATTAATTTAATAATAAAGATTTAAGATAAAAGAATGATATTCTTGTATTTAAATTCTTGTTTTATTGAACGCATGATGTAAAGGGGAGTGGGGGAAATGTCGGGAA
>NW_022750732.1:0-11714 GCF_011630105.1 Anneissia japonica
TCTTCCAAGAAAATGTTTTTTCTTACATGGATATTACATTCAGTCACAAGGTCGCTATGCAATTATTATTCCTAAAATAATAGAAAGATGATGTGAATATCAACAAGCACAACTTACTTGATTAGGTAGAGAGGAATGAAGCTTGTGCAAGTCACACGCAACATCCTTCTTCCATGCTTCCGCGTCTCCACAATCACAATATCCTCCACCATTAGAACTGGTCATCTATGAATTAAATACAAATCAGATGTTCACTCCTAAATTCAATATTGTCTATCATTTAGCCAACTACTGTACTGCATATGCCTGGGAAGGAGTCAACAAATCCCATATGAAACAAAATTCTGTTCAGTGTGCCAGTGAATATCAGACATTAAAAAATATTATTAAATTAAAATTTAAAAAATATTATTAAATTAAAATGTCCACAAATGGCACCTAGTTTCCCAAATAAATAAGGACAATTACAGTTAGCTAAAAAAGTTTCCATTGTTTTGTTTTATTAGATGCATTTTTTTAATAATAACTACTACTACTGCATAGGCCAGCAGTCCACAAATACTGGCCCATGGATCACAAGTTTCTGTTCAGTGTACCAATATATATCAGCCAAAAAAACAATATTATTTAATAAAAATGCCCCTAGTTTCCTAAATAAATATGGACAATTATACAGTCGAGTCCGCCAAAGTCGACTCTGTTTAAGTCGAAAATTCGCGTCAGTCGAATTTTTGAAAAAGTCCCAATTCTTTCCTATGTATTACTGTGTAAATTGTTTGTTTAATTCGAATTTTTATAAGTCGAATTTCGGCTATATCGACGGAATTTTCTGGTCCGGATAGGCCGATTTTAAAGTAATTTCAACCACACGAGTCGAAGTTCCAAATTTAGTAGCGCACGTGGGAAAAATACACAGCCGTGGGAAAATACGAAGTTCAATCCTTGTTGTACGGCAACAAGTTAGCCATGTCAAACCAACATCTCAGACAGCGCGCTGTGGAACTTGGCTCACATGATCGTATGTCGTAAGTTGCAGTCTACTCGCACAATACAGACACCCCTCCGGACCTGCTCCAATGTTCAGTTTTTCGTCCAGTTTAGTTTGTTTGAACCCATTTCGAACAAGATTGTTGTATTCAGGGCCTAGCTATTTAATTAATTTATCAAAGCCCTGGACTCCTTTGACTGCCTAGTCTACGCAAATTCAACCATTATTTAAACAGTACATGTTGTTTTGCTGTACTGCTCAGCAAATTTAATTATTACCAATAAAACTGATGCTACTTTTATATTGTTTTTGCGTGCATTTCTTTAGGTCTGATTATGTTTTTCCAAGCACACATTCTTCGTTGATCAATGCCACTTGCTGGTCGGCAGTCTAGTTGTAAACAGAACAGGTCGCGCCCCCAAAAACTCTGCCTGCCCGCCAATTGGTCCATTTTTGTGGGTGTTTTGCAGACTAGACATGTGCTTCGGCTGTGATGACGTCAGATCGCCCAAAGTTTCACATGACAGTAACAAGCTCGGTGTAATCAAGAATGTTTTAATTAAACAAATTTATAAAACAAAACAAAAAACAAATAAGAAACCCTCATGGTATATTTTAGAGTCAAAACTAAATAAACCTAACAAATTATATTTTATTCTCCACAAATTTCCTCCGTAATTACATTAGCAACATGTTTTGAAAAGCATCTTGAGTTTAAAGAATGAATGAGGTGCATTTGAAATTTACACCGACGAATCTAACGAACTTGAATTAGACGTCTACTGAAAAGAGTAACCAGTAGAAACTTGCTTTGTTGAGTTCCGTCTTTATTGCAGGTTGATTCCAAATGGTTTTTAAGGATTAAAAGCAGGAATATACACTTATTAAAACATTGGAATGCGTAAATTTCACTTCATAATTAACCAAGAAAACGTCTACTGGTGTGTCGCGTTAATCAACAGATAATCTCCATGGTACAGTAATGTGAGTATAGCTAAGCGTCTCGTTTTCACAGCGTCTGGTATGCTTGTAGTTAAACGATGTCTATTAAACTATCGTCTGGTTTTTTTCGAGTGAGTGTTACCGTCCTGAATTGGACAAATCGTCCGAGATTTGGAATAGGGAGTTCATGTTTTCGGAAAGTATTTTATTAAAAGAAGAATAGGAATGAGTTTGGGACTTAAGAAAATGTTCGGTTTTGCGTGAAATTCGATTTTGTGGGCATTGAGTACACATAGTATTGTTCTATGTTAATATTTTTTTTTCGAAAATGTGCAAGTCGAAATCTGTATAACTTGAACTTTTTATGCCAGTCCCATTAGATTCGACTTAGGCGAACTCGACTGTAGTTAGCTAAAAAATTTCTATTTACTAGTTTTGCTAGGTGCATTATTTAATCTTTATTATTGTCAATTTTATCATTTATTATCACATTTTGTTATCATTCTTTGTAGTTTATTGTGTAAATGGTTCCTAGCTGTTGAATGTCTATTTCACTATAACAAACACTGAAGTAAAATTGAAATTAAAGTTGGAAGTAACAAACCCGATATCTGTGATTCTTGTGTCTACTATTTTGAAAGCATGTCACACACAAACAGCATGTTGGATCCATTGCACATTCCCTAAATATAAACAATACAAATTCATGTCTAAATTTACCTCTAACCTTGTCTCTCAATCTTAGATTGAGTGTCTCCATTCCACATTCAATAAAATACAATACAAATGCATGTTCAGATTAAGTTTCAATCCAATATTAGATTGGGACTCAACCAGATCTTCACCTAAACAAACCAACTGAAGGTATTGAAATGATTTGGGATACATTTACTGCGCATTTGTCTTGTATATAACTGCCAACACAATAATAAACAAATAATTTAAACAAAAATAATGGCCTACACAATCACAATAATAAACAAGCTATCTAATTTTTAAACTATTTTTTGTCTTTCAAACTGTATTGTACATCTTTATATTTTAACCAATTTTGATAGTTTTAATAATCTATAGATTAAAAGCAACAAATTTCTGTAAAAGGATGCAATAAATAAAGCGAGTCTGAGAAATAATGTAAACAGAAATAATGGCCTACACAATAACAATAATAAACAAATAATGTAAACAGAAATAATAGCCTACACAATAACAATAATAAACAAATAATGTAAACAGAAATAATGGCCTACACAATAACAACAATAAACAAGTAATATAAACAGAAATAATAGCCTATATAATAACAATAATAAACAAATAATGTAAACAGAAATAATGGCCTACACAATAACAACGATAAACAAATAATGTAAACAGACAGTACAAAGTACAGGTTAAGGTTTTCAAATAAACGTTTAAAGGTAAAATCTATTAAGAATAAAAGCAAAATATTTGTTTTGGATACTATACAAAATAAAATTTACAATTACAAGTAAAATTATAGTTACAGTAGTACAAAAATTTATTAGTTTTTCCATTGTATTTTGTGTTTTTTGGATATAAAATAATAATAATAATAATAATAATAATAATAATAATAACAATAATAATAATAATAACAATAATAATAATAATAATAATAATAATAACAATAATAATAATAATAATAATAACAATAATAATAATAATAATAATAATAATAATAATAATAATAATAATAATAATAATAATAATAATAACAATAATAATAATAATAATAATACACATTTATAAAGCACCTATTAAAGCAAAAAAACTGGCTTGTTACCAGTGCTGGGAGATGCTAGAAAGAAGTTGCTTTACATAATCTATAAAGTAAACAATAAATGCTACATTAATTACCTGCAAGAGTATATAGACTCCCCACTTTTGAACACCTTTCCACACATTTGTGGTGGATTACTCTTCTGTTTCAGTTGTTGGAACATTTGACTAGGCTCTCCGTTACAGATGAACCATTCAAGAGGTTGCAGAAGGTTTTTTTTGAGATTTTCATTCTCTTGTTTGTTATCCAACTCTCCAGACTTGAAGATTTCTGGTACCTTCACCCGCCAGTAGTTCAGCAGTGTATCATGAAATACTGCCTCACTTGTTATCCTCTGCCATTGCTGGGTTAATAACAATTAAAATATAATGGTCATTTACTACAAAAAATTTACCGGTCATTTTCGCATAACATAATAATTATATGTGTATCATAAAAAACAATACAACATCTGAAACAGGAATAAGTGGTAGGAATAAGTGGTAGGAATAAAAGAAGAGATTTAATTTGAAAAAAAAAAGAGAAGAAACCATGAAATCCTTTAAAGAGAATACAAAATTAAAATACATTGAAAACTCAAATTTGCATGGAAATTGGTAAAGGTGCACAGAATTGTAACCAAGGCCTACCGTGTAATTAGCACACAGGGGTGAGCTAGGGCTAAACATGGTTTAGCCCCTTTAAGCCACCCCCTCAAAAAAATATTTATCAACATGTATATTTTTATGATTGTTTTTATTACACAGCAGTAGTCTTGTAAGTTGGCCTAAATTTAAACTTTCAGATCTATGAAATTATAATTAGTTCATCCCCTTCCCCCAAATGGAAAATCCAGGATCCACCCCCAGGTAAAATAGACAATTGTGAATATATCTTGGTATCCTTTATTAAACACAAATGTCATTGCAATTAACAAAAATCACTATTGTCAATACACTGTTTGTTGCTACAGTATTTAAGCCATACTTAGATGCAGACGATAGCTCAAAAAACAGCTCAAATTTGTGCGGAAATCGCTAGCTAGAATGGTCTGCAGAATCGTAATTACTGCATAATAATATTGTTTATATATTAAGATTAGGTGATAGACTAATTTTTGGCAAAATCTGCAAGGAAATCAGCCTCTATTTTCCGTAGAATGTGCAGACAAATTTATATACACTTGTAGGTCAAATTTTTGCTCAGATATAATATACGCAGTGATTATTTTTACGATGAAAATAGTTCCCAATGCTATTCTTATGACGATCGCTAGCGCATGCGCGATAGCGTCCCTCATCGCGGGGGAAAATAAACAAGTCTTGAACTGAGCAAACCGCGAAGCTAAATCTAGCCTAGGCCCAGAGAAAGGCCACACAGGCTTGGTAGATACCAGCCTATGCAGCGGGGTAGCAGGAGTGAACTACATGTACGCAGCTAGGAATAATACTGTAGGCCTACACATCCATACTTTCATAACAGCTTCCTGGGGTTGGTGGCAGTATATATATAAAAAATGAATTTCAATTTTGTAAAACACAAAAATAAGGCCTAAACATGAAAATTAATGTGAGCCTACGGCCTATTTATATAAGCCAAACGGTTAAGCCTACAAAATTGTTTTCATGTTCAATTTTGTGATTCCCACTCGATGGCCGGTATTCCTGATTTATTACCAATTATTTTTATTTGATAATATTTATTAATTGTTTAATAAGTTTATTAATAATTATTATTTTTCTATTTTTACAGAAACAACGCAAATGCAAGTCGATTGGTTTGAGACACATATTGTCATTGTTGTGTTTCCTGATTATTTGACCATGTTTAAAATGCTTAATAAAATGAAGATTTATGAAATTAGCATGTCATTTGTTTTGCATATGATTGTTTTCTTCTTTGCTGCCTTTCCATATCACGTTTATAATATTAATAGGCCCATGTATAAATAAAAATAAAATATACTGTGATTTGATGAAGTAGGGCGGCGCCATGAATACCCGACGAGAGGTCTAAGCTCCCCGATAAAATCTGTAGGAGAATTTTTTTTAATTCAAAAATAACATTTTGTGTTAATTATGGGATTTTTTATCCTGTCAAAAGTACCATCCCCCAGTCGGGGAAGAGCTGGCACCACTGCAACCCATACGATCGTAACAGTACCGTATACAATACCACGCACATCGTAGCACTGCACTACAGTTTTTAATCCCTACAATTTGACAGCTTAGCAAGGCATGCTTAAATTGTAATTTCGGCGCTTGAGATTTCATTTTTTCCCCCAACGAACCTGCTGGAAATTCCCCGGCAGGGGTCCAAATGTCCCCGACAGAGTCCTTTGCCCCGCAGCGCCATGGTACTCTTTAGGTAAAACTCAAACAAGTTTTGTACTTCCTTTATCTTTTATTTCCATTTTGGGATACATAGGTAGGCTGATTAGGCCTACTACTTAAAAAACACCAATAAATACACACATGTTTATTAAACTCTAAATTTACTCTGATGAGGCCTATTACAGTACCTGTACTAGTTGCTTGGACCATTTACTATAAAAATACTGTATCAGAAAGAATCGTTATGTTCCTACAAACAAATTTCCACGATACACTTGAGGGTGAAGCAGACACATTTTTGCACGCCAGCTTCAGGAAAGTGGGTGCACTTCCATAGGGTAGATGCTAAACATAGACGACTGGCTATTTTTAGGTGCAACGCATGTAATGGTAGTGAACATGTCGTAGTGTGCGTTTACCTAATAAATATTAATTATTGTGAAAATATTGAATCCCAACACTTCAATACCGTACTTGTGTATGTATTATACTTTCTTATTGCATATATTTTACAAAAATCAGATAGCCTATAAATGCATATTTGATTGAACAAATTAATTCAATATTGTAACAAACACATTGGCCTTTATTATGAAGCATTCATATATTGAAAAGTTACTACTGTATAAAAAAAATGTACTGTATACGTCCGATCGCACTTCACTTCTGGGACTGCAAGAAAAGAACATAGTTTTCAATACAGAACACACAATACTATTTATTTATTTCTTGCTTAACCTGGTTTAACAAAATCTGTTAAAACTAACTGTTATCCTTATGACCAGGATAGATACAGTTACTGTTACGTACTAAAATGAAAACATATGATCAGAACATAATGGTAATGGAAACGCAACAAACAAGAAAACAAACATATGACAAACAATAACTATCACTGATCTAAAAAAAATCGACTTACATTTGCATTGTTTCTGTAAAAGAGAAAAATAACACCAATTAATAAACTGTAATATCAGTAATCAAATAAAAATAATTGGTAATAAATTTCCAGGAATACCCGCCATCGAGGGGATTCGCATTCACAAAATTAAACATCGAACAATCTTGTAGGCTTTTTGGCTGTTAGGCCTATATATAGTTTGGGGGAGGCCCTAGGCTAAACATTAATTAATTTTTCATGTTTAATTTTTGTGTTTTACAAAATTGAAAAATTCATGTCTTATTCTACCACCACGGACCAGGGAGCATACAAGTACGAAGGCCTACAATGTAGTCCACGCTATTCCTAGCTGCGTACATGTAGTTCACTCCTAGCGTTTCCGCTGCATAGGCTGGCATCTACCAAGCCTGTGTGGCCTTTCTCTGGTCCTAGAGATAGGCCTAGGCTAGAATTAGCGTCGCGGTTCACTCAGTTCAAGACTTGTTTATTTTCCCCGCGACGAGGGTCACTTTCGCGCATGCGCTAGCGATCGTCATAAGAATAGCATTGGGAAATATTTTCACGACTCGTCGTAAAAATAATCACTGCGTATAATATAATATTCCTTGTGAAGGCCATACACAGTCTGTAAGAGTTTGTTGTTATGGGCATTCCTGTACACAATCTTTCGCTTTTCTTGGAAATAAATTCTTCATTTTACTGTTCTTTTTTTTCTACATAGGCCTAGGTTCTAGCCTACATCATCATTGTATTTTATTACTAGGCCTAGCCGTCTGCTGAACTGAAGAAAATAAATGTTATTCTTACTATTAAAACAATGAAAGACAGTGCAGTGAGCAGTGGTGTATTGAGAAACATTCGTATTCCTAAGGACTCAGGCAATTTGTTTGATTTGCTGGGTCTAAGCTTGGGCATGAGCTAGCCTTAGAACCCCCTTAGACTAATCATCATTCCTAGAAAATATCTAGCCTGTCTAGCCCAGGCTGACCTACTGGACAAAGCTGCCAGACCCCTACAAAAGTCAAACGCCTATAACATCTGTTGAAGAAGATAAAACGAGGTAGGCCTAGGCCTAGTCTACTTACATTTGCCAACGACGCACAGTCAATGGACTCCATTAGGAATTTCAATACACAAATAGAGAGATTAGAGATGTATGTTGCTACTCTTCTATTACTATAGGTTCAATAATAAAATATCTCAATATTGCTGTCATCATGTTCCTCATGAGCTTTATTCATCAGTGTCTGAAGGCATTACCAACGCATGCGCAATCTCGCTTCCCTGAACCTACTATCTTCCGGACCGCAACCAATACTTGTACATTTATATGCAGTTGTACTGCGAAGTACAACTGCATATAAATGTTCTTCGAACAAAATTATTTATGCGAGTCAAGTGAAAATAATGAATAATAAAAATATAACAAATAATATGAGACACGTCCCATTGTCTATATTAGAACTTACTTCTCATTGGGTAACAAAGTCGTAATTTTTCATTTTTGTCAAAAAGTGTCTATACAGTGTAGTGGTGAATTATGGTTTAGGTTTTTTTAAATAAAGTTTCAAAAATTTCTATGTATGTGGAAAATGCAGTTGATTACCAAAAGTTACAATTTTTATTTTGAAGACTGCATGGTCTAGGAAGTGTACATTTTTTTATGGGGCAAGTTTCCAAGGGCGGATTTTCTAGGGGCGAGTTGACTGCCAAAGAGTGTTGCCAAAGCGTGAGCTAGCGTGTTCAGTCGTCTTAGGCCCTTGTTTTTTGACAAACAATGACCTTCAGAGGTCAAATTGCTGTCAAGAATATGAATTGGCTGCTACACAGCAATTAGAAAGGAAAACGCTTACACTGCATTTGCATGGTATTGTCATTTAATCAATGACGAAAAGTAAAGTTTAGAAATACAGTACAACAAATAGGTCAGCACTCGACTACAATCAACTAAAATTCTGACCCTACAGGACAGCAAATTATGCAATTGTATTTCGAACAGCTCAACTAAAAAAGGGTTATCTAAAAAGCCGCATAGGCTATACTTGGAGTTGCATTGGAATAAAACTATACATAAGCATCCAAACTTAATAACGAATGCAGATGTATTTCATAACATCAAATAATTACACAGTATATATGACAATATAATATGTGAAGAATGGGTGCCAAAAAGGTCAGCCATCGACGATGGGCCAAACACCAAGAAAAGGAGTTACAGAAACTGTAAATCTCCATGTATTTGTTCTGTATGTAGTATTTTTTACTTATTTATTTAAATTTGTCTGTACCTGTATGTTATCCGCCCGTGTCGTGTTCCATGCCTGGCGATCCTTTATTTTTTATTTTTCTAATGAAAGACCCTCTAACCCCACACACAGTGAATCCCACAACCGATAATCCAACCTTCGCTCACTAAACACGTCACCCCGCGACGTGAAAAAGCTTCAGAGCGAAATAAGTTCAGTGAGGCGGGATTGCGCATGCGCTAGTAATGCCTTCAGACACTGAATTAATAATTCATGATTTTTTTGCTCAACCTACCTACGATTAAAAAAACTTCGCGTCCCGAACTTCTTTAGAATCATCGATGGTGTGACGTAATAAAATATCTATGGGCAGCAAATGGCGCATTCATATTATGTGTAAGGGTTCTGATGGCGGACAATCTCGACTTTCTTGATTTTAAATAATTTTAAATTTCTCTTTTTTTCTGTGCTACTGCCGCGCTGATGCTTATTTTGCTGTCGCTGTTTGCTGGTATCATTTATTGTTATTCTCATGGAGTTTCTGGGAATATCCAAGTGTTTGTTTCTAGTGGCTCCATGAGAGTAACAGCAAGGCAATTTAACAGAAGGACGCACATCTCGGGACATCAAAGGTTATAACTCTGGCATCGACATTCCAGGCGCACATGTGTCTCTACACGCTGAAAGTCACAAAACCATAGCAACCAGACCATAAACCGTCCGAAACCGTCAGAGTACGTGACGAATTACTCACGCGCGTGTTCGTTGCCATGATAATCTCGCGTCGTGCAGTGATTACAAAGGCCTAATGATATTTTGCACTAACATAGACTGAAATTATATTCTTCATTTCAACATTAATTTTACCAAAATTGTGGTGAATTGTCGTTCATGAGACTCACTTCGCAGAAAAAAATAATAAATGTTCTGTATATACTCAAATGTTCGTTTTCGGCCCCTTATGCCAACATTGTCAAAATTACAGATTAATGTTACTTACATAAGAACATGAAATTTTATAAAATTCGTAAATTTTAAATTGCTATAACTTTTCGTTTTCTTGGTCAATTTTCACAAATCAAATTGTTTATAGAAGCAATTAACAAGCTCGCGGTAAAAAAAAATCAGATGTAACAGACATTGCGAAGTACCCAAAATTAATAAAATAAAAGCAAACACCATAAAACGAATGGCACACATAGACTAATAATTGACGGCTGTACTCGCAACTAGTATCGGATTGTCGATGCCACAGTAAAGATCAAAGGACTGTCTGTTGAATTACCTTGGTAACAGTATATTGTTTCTTGCGTGCTGTGTTGTTTCTGCGTTGTGCCTTGCCGTTTTTAATCGCTTTTACTTCCAGAGAAAAGAGATTTATTTATATATTTTATGTATCCTTAAATCAGTGGAGAAACTTTATACAGCAATTTAGTTTGCTTTTTGTTTATCCTGTCTCT
Source organism: Anneissia japonica (assembly GCF_011630105.1). Classification (NCBI taxonomy): domain Eukaryota; kingdom Metazoa; phylum Echinodermata; class Crinoidea; order Comatulida; family Comatulidae; genus Anneissia; species Anneissia japonica. Next base: position 10,654 of record NW_022750732.1, read on the forward strand.
GATTTTTGGTATTGTTATTTCTGTATGTTTTGTTTTCTCTTTGACGAAATAAATGAAATGAATGACATGAAATGAAATGTTCATAAAGAAATTAAAACAAACAAGAGAAGTTTTCACACTAGCAAGATTCGATAACGATTTATCATATAGACCTAGGTCCTATACGATATTAAAAAAATAATTTCACAAAAATCAAATCAAATGACGTCATAATCATGGGAAAACGATTAAATCGTTTCTATTACAAAGTGTATTGTGTAAATTACATAAATTACCAATAATAGTAATAATAATATAATAATAATAATAGTGTAGTTTTATATAGCGCACATATCCATCTAATGTAAGATGCTCCGGGCGCTTGATAGGGCTATGTGGACTAGGAACTCGATCAATAACTTTCTTCGCCCCTAAGGGTCCCTTCGTGTCTGTGCTACACGGTAACCCGGTACCAGCAACTCTCGTCGTCCACCACAGGGGCTGTCTGTTCCAGTACACCGGGGTATCCCCCTACTCGTCTCGAAGGATGTACTGGGTTCTTTATAGTGCACACGAGCCATTGTACACACTGGGCCTTCGGTTTATAGTCCTTATCCGAGAAGACTTGCTCTACCTCCAGAACCATGCGGCGTGCCATTCGAACCAGCGCCGTTATTATGGCTATAGCTTGCGGCGCCCCTGCTAACCGCTCGGCCATTCGACTCACCAATAGGCCTAAACAATGAAAAACTACAGTTTACAAAACTCATACAAAAATTCTATAATTTCAACATTCAATTTTATTCTGTCTTCTCCTCATCATCTTCATCTTCCTCCTCGTCAACACCCACATCAGTCAGCATCCTTATCATGATGAGGATTATAATGATGACGACGACGAGTATAATGATAATGACGATGAAGATGATGTTGATGACATCACGAAGGTGATGATTATGAGAATGAAGATGATGATATATAACAATCAGTATAGTAGTAATATAAAAATAAGTAAAAATAACAGTACTAACACTTATATACTAATTTACTAATTTATATACAACATATTAATTTTGCCTAAG